>NC_142868.1:171981893-172284924 GCF_051225735.1 Oryctolagus cuniculus | reverse complement strand
TTTTTATTTCATCTTCATTTAAAATGAGAGCTTTGATGATTACTTTATTCTGTTGTCATTTTTTTTTAGGACTTGGACTATATCTTTCTATTCTCTCCTAGTTTGTAGAGTTTCTGATGAGAATACAGCTGTTAATCTAATTGAGGATCCTCTGAAGATAATCTGGCATGTCTCTCATGCAATTTTAGAATCTTATCTTTATGCTTTATTGTTGAAAATTTTATTCTAATATGTCTTAGTGATGATTTTTCTGATCACTTTTGTGTGGCATTCTATGTGCTTCCTGTACTTGAATATCCCTTTCTCCAAATTAGGGACGTTTTCTGATGTTATTTTTCTGAATATGCCTTGTACTCTGTTCTCTCTTGCCACACCTTCAGGAACTCCTAAGACATATATGTTTGGTCAGTTGATAGTATCCTATAAATCCTGAACACTATTTTCAGTTTTTCTCATTTTCTCGGTTTTGTTGGTTTGTGTGACTGACATATTTCTGAGGATCTGTCTTCTAACTCAGATAATCTTTCTTCTGCCACACTAAGTCTGTTGTTGAGGCTTTCCATTGTATTTTCTAACTGACATATTGAATCTTCATTTTTAATATTCCAGTTTGAATTCTCTTCAATATCTCAGTCTCTCAGCAAAATTTTCATTCATATCACGTATGGATTTTTTTTAACTCATGAATTTGTTCCTCTGTGTTTCAGAATAATTTTATGGTCATTCTTTTGATCATTTTCAGGCATTCAATCAATCTCCTCATCTTCACTTCTAATATTGAATTGTTGTGTTCATTTTGGGGAGTCATGTGTCTTCCTTGTTTCTGTTTCTTCTACTTGTGCATTTAGTTTTAGGCATTTGTGGAAACACTTGTGATTTTTCTCTTTGATGGGTTTTATCTTTGAACTATGGCTTAGTTGGAGTGGCTTAGTAGAGTGCCTGCTCCTTCAATGAATACCTAGAGGCATGTGTTGGGTGAGGTCAGGGAGCTCTGGCCAGGGCTCACGTGTGGGGTGAGGATCCAGAGTAACACCCAAATTGGTTATGGTAAATCACTATTGTCAGCAGGGGGTAGGGTATGATAATGCCTGTTGGTGTATTCATAACCTCACCTCCTCTCTTCCAAGGTGATCAATGCCTGGGGCTGGCCCACAGTGTGTACCACCTCCATCCACACTGGTGCATGAAACACATAAAGGATCTATGCAGTCCTCAGTGTGAGCATGGAACACTCTGCAATTATCCACTCCAGGCATTCAGGGAGCTCTGAGTCTCTGACACCAGACACAGTGATTGTCCAGTCACCCAGCTACACCTCATACACTATCATGAAGTCACAGATTTCCCACAGTCATAGCATGCAAGTCTCCTACAGTCATGGGGTACAGAAGTTCTGCTCTCAGCCCCATAAGACTGATGCATCCCAGAGAAAGCAGAGATGTTCCACAGCTGTTGTCTGTGAGTGCACTGCAATGGCAGTTTGAGATCCTGAGCCTGTGATAGGTTGAGAGGATGAGTGCACCTCACAGTCCTAAGTGGATGCTAAGCCCCCTGTCAAACCTCCCAGCAAGACTCAATTTCAGTGGGAAATACAATTTTTTTCCCCTTTGGTGAAATCCCCTGGTCATGTGAGGACCACTACAGCCTCTACGGTGTCAAGATGGCACCTGCTCCCCACCATTTGCCAGGCATTCTTGTGGGGGTGTGGAGAGAAAGAAATGTGCTTTTCCTCCACTAGATTATGTGAGTACCCTGCCCCCACTAGGACTCCAGGCTAGACTTAAAGTCAGTGTTGTCCACAAGGTTCCCTCACAAGCAATATCATCAGTGGAATGGAATGCCACAGTCTGTTCTCATATCACATTCAGAAGCTGGCATCTCCTCCATGACCCCCATCTGCAGGTGCTATGGGAGGTCTCTCTGCTCACTGCTGTGCATCGGCACTTTCCATATTGCTCCACAGCATCCCTCTTCTTTCTGTAGAATTTCTTCTCTCCAACTCTCCCCTGGGTACGCACTTCCTCAACTTTTCTTCTGCTATCTTCCCCTGGTCAAAATCAGCATGTCTTTTTCCTATTCAGCCATCTTGCCATCACTTCCAGATGGTCAAATTATGTTCTGTAGTGATGGGGATACATACAGAAAGTTTGAGAATGATGAAGTAAAGATGAATATATGCTTTAGGAAGCAAACTCACTGTTTATTTTCTTTTGTTGAGTTTTAAAAATTCTTTGTATATTTTAGATAACAATCCTTTATTATTTTTGTTTTTGGAAACATTTGTCCTACTCTGTATCTTGTCTTTTCATTTTCTTGACAATGCCTGTTGGAGAGTCCAAGTTTGAATTTTAAAAATTATGTCCAGCTAATCAATTCTTTCTTTAATAAGCTATGCATTTAATATTAAATCAAAATGATCATCACCAAATACATTATCATAGATTTTCTCCTAGGTTACTTTCTAAGAGTTTTATAGTTTTACATTTAAATCTCTAGTCTCTTATTAGTTAATGTTTGTGAAGAGTATATGGTCTGTGTCTAGATTCACTTTTTCTGCATGTGGATGTTCAAAGCATTATAGTTTTAACTTTAATGTTTCAGTATATGATGTAATTCAAATTGATTTCTGTGTGTAACTAAGATGAAGGTTGATGTTTACTTTTTACTTCTGATTTTGTTTGGTTTAGTTTTGGTTTGTTGTCTCCTATCCAACTGATCAAGCAACACTTGATGAAGAATTTCTGTTTCCCTTTATATTACTTTAGTACTTTTGCCAACAGTCATTTGATTTCATAATATTTGTTCCATTCCTAGACTATCAGCTTTCTATTTTGATATATTTGTGCTTTCAATAGTACTACACTGGCTTGATTGCATAGATTTAAAGTAGGAAATAAATACTTTTTAAGTGTACTAAAGTAAGAGTTCCAACATTTTTGCACTCTCATTAGCCATGTGCCATATTTTTTCTTTCCTTTTTTTAAAAAAAATTAATTTTGTTTGAAAGTTGGAGATACAGAGACAGAGAGACACACAAAGAGTCAGAGATCTTCCATCTCCTGGTTCACTACCCAAATGCTCAAGACAGTCAGGGATGGGCAAGGACAATGCCACGAGTCTGGAACGCAATTCAAGTTGCCCACAGGTGTAGCAGGAAAAAAGTTACTTGAGCCATAATCTGCTGCCTCTGAGGGTGCTCATTAGCAGGAAGCTGAATCAGAAGTATAGGAGCCAGGATTCAAATCAGGCATTCCAATATGAGATGTAGGCAACCCTAGTCTTAACTGCTGCACAAAATGCCACCCTTCACTTTATTTCAAGATTACTTGGTTGGTTTATGTCATTTTTTTTTACATATAGCCTTTATTTTCCCCAGAAATCTTTTATTTAAGGTATACAAACTTCATGCATTTCAGAAATACAAATTTAGAAACATAGTGATTCTATAGTCTTTAAAATATGCCTGTTGTTTTTTATTAAAAAAAAAAACTTCTCTCTTTATTGTAGTTTTATTGAATATCATAAAATTTTAAACTAACTGGGACAGAATTACTTTCCTAACAATATGGATTATTCCAACCCATGAGACTTTTTTTAAAGGATTTATTTATTTATTTGAAAGTCAGAGTTACACAGAAAGAGGAGAGGCAGAGAGAGAGAGAGGTCTTCCATCCGATGGTTCACTCCCCAGATGGCCACAACGGCCAGAGCTGCACTGATTCGAAGTCAGGAGCCTCCTCCGAGTACCCTACATGGGTGCAGGGGCCCAAGGACTTGGGCCATCTAATACTGTTTTCCCAGGCCATAGCAGAGAGCTAGATCGGAAGAGGAGCAGCTGGGACCAGAACGGGCACCCATATGGGATGCTGGTGCTTCAGGCCAGGGCGTTAACCCACTGTGCCACAGCGCCGGCCCCTTCAACCCATGAGACTTAAAAATATTTTCTATTACTTAGAATTTTAATCATTTTCATCCTTGTTCTTGTCTATACTGTTGAGTTCTTAAATATCTTCCATTGGACTTATTGATAAACATTTTGTGTTATCATAAAGGGAATATTTATCTTATTTCTTTATGTTCTTTTAAATTTTAATTAAGAGTAATTATTATATATTGATTTTGTATTGTAATATCCACAAAATTCTTTTACTATTTCATAGTATTTTTAGAGGTTCCTTTGCATGTTTTATACAGTTTGATAATGAAAATGTTATTTCATCTTTCTCACAAATGATTTCTCATTTCTTTTTTCAAAAACATTACTTTGTGTGTGTGTGTGTGTGTGAAGCAGAGAGAGAGAAAGAAATTCTCTCAACTGCTGGTTCACTCCCTAAATGCCTTCTATGGCCAGGCCTGGGTGAAGCCAAAGCTGGAGCCAGGAACTCAACCATATCTCCTATATGGGGACGAAGAACCCTACTATTTGAACTGTCACCTACTACCTCCCAGAGTATAAATTGGCAGAACTTGGAATGGGGAGTAAAGCCAGGTCTCAAACCCAAGCATTCTAATATGGGACAGAGGCATTTTAACCTCTAGCCCAAATTCCTGACTCTCTCAATAATTTTTCTTGCTTCATTACATTGTTGGACTCTAATGAAACATTGAGAAAAAGGAACAAAGGAGAAGTGGATAGAGTAAGGTTAAATAATGAGTACCAAAACACAGTTGAGTAGAAGAAATGTGTTCCATTGCCCCACAGAATATCTGGGTGACTATAGTTCACAATAAGCTATCATTTACATTATGAAGCACTAGAAGAAAGGTACTTGAAGGCTCCAAATACAAAGAAATGATAAGAAGATGGAAATGTTAATTATGGTGATTTGATTAGTATATGCTGTATGTCATGAAATATACTCTACACTATAAGTATGTAAAATTAATGCATATTAATGAAATGTATAAAACTCTGATGCAAATAAAAATTATACAAAGCAAAATGCATTTTAAAAATGACAGAGTATGGCCGGTGTCGCGGCTCACTAGGCTAATCCTCGACCTTGCGGCGCCGGCACACCGGGTTCTAGTCCCGGTCGGGGCGCCGGATTCTGTCCCGGTTGCCCCTCTTCCAGGCCAGCTCTCTACTGTGGCCAGGGAGTACAGTGGAGGATGGCCCAAGTCCTTGGGCCCTGCACCCCATGGGAGACCAGGAGAAGTACCTGGCTCCTGCCATCGGATCAGCGTGGTGCGCTGGCCGCAGCGCGCTGGCCGCGGCGGCCATTGGAGGGTGAACCAACGGCAAAGGAAGACCTTTCTCTCTGTCTCTCTCTCTCCCTGTCCACTCTGCCTGTCAAAAAAAAGAAAAAAATAAAAAATAAAAAAAAATGACAGAGTAACCCATGGATTATTCTGATCTAAGCAAAAAGGTGGTAATTTTTTATCATTAATTTTTATATTAGCTATACATTTTTCATAGATATTCTATATGAGGTTGAAGTTTTCTTTTATTCATGGTTTGCTGCTGGGAATTTTTTAAATCATAAATTGTTATTAAATTTATCAAATACCTTTTCTGTAATATTGATATTATCCTGGGATTTTTCTCTGTTTAATTATCCTGTGATTTTACTGATTAATCTGTTAATGTGGTGGATTGATTGATTTCCATACATGAATCCACATTGAATAGGAATTCAAATTTTTTCCCAGGAGAGACAAAACCTATTTGACCATATGTACAAATCTTATTATATGTTGCTGTTTTCTATTTGGTTATGTGTTGTTAAGAATTTTTTGCATTTACATTCAATATTAGTCTGCATTTTTTTCTCTTGCAATGTTATAAGGTTGAAAACTGTTACTCCTTCTTTACTTTTTGAAGACATTGTGTTATATTGGTAAAATTTTTTCCTTAAATATTTAATAAAATTTATTACTGAAGCCACTTAAGCCTGGAGTGTCTTTGCATATTAGTGTTCCCTTTCTTATCCATGATTTAGTATTTTGTTTTTAGAGAAAATTTTCTTTCTTTTCTTCTTGATCCCTCTTATATTTAACAGAGATCACTTTTCAGTTAAATTTAAACACCTAAGAATAATAGTGTGTTAATTAAAGAGTTCAACCAATAGTAATAAGTAGAACAAAAAAAATAATAAAAGGGATAAAGTATTAAGTTGTTCATCGACAGTCAGGATAAGGGCTGATCAAGTCATTGTTTCTCATAGTGTCCATTTCACTTCAACAGATTATCTTTTTGGTGCTCAGTTAGTTGTCACTGATCAGGGAGAACACATGATACCTGTCCCTTTGGGACTGGCTCATTTCACTCAGCATGATATTTCCAGATTCCTCCATCTTGTTGCAAATGACCGGGTTTCATTGTTTTTGACTGCTGTATAGTATTCTATAGAGTACATGTCCCATCATTTCTTTATCCAGTCTACTGTTGATGGGCATTTAGATTGATTCCAGGTCTTAGCTATTGTGAATTAAGCTGCAATAAACATTAAGGTGCAGAGAGCTTTTTTTATTTGCCAATTGCATTTCCTTTGGGTAAATTCCAAGGAGTAGGATGGCTGGGCTGTATGGTAGGGTTATATTCAGGTTTCTAAGGAATGTCCAGACTGACTTCCATAGTGGCTTTACCACTTTGCATTCCCACCAACAGTGGATTAGTGAGCCTTTTTCCCCTCATCCTCACCAGCATCTGTTGTTGGTAGATTTCTGTACGGGAGCCATTCTAATCTGGGTCAGGTGAAATCTCATTGTGGTTTTGATTTGCATTTCCCTGATTGCTAGTGATCCTGAACATTTTTTCATGTGTCTGTTGGCCATTTGGATTTCCCCTTTGGAAAAAATGTCTGTTTAGGGCCTTGGCCCATCTCTTAAGTGGGTTGTTTGTTTTGATGTTGTGGAGTTTCTTGATTTCTTTGTAGATTCTGGTTATCAACCCTTTATCTGTTGCATAGTTTGCAAATATTTTTTCCCATTCTGTTGGTTGCCTCTTCACTATCCTGATTGTTTCTTTTAAAGTACAGAAGCTTCTCAATTTGATGCAATCCCAAATGTTAATTTTGGCTTTGACTGCCTGCACCTTCAGGTCTTTTCCAAGAAGTCTTTGCCTGTGCTTATATCTTGCAGGGTTTCTCCACTGTTGTCTAATAATTTGATAGCGTCGGGTTGTAGATTTAAGTCTTTAATCCATGTTCAATGGATTTTTGTGTAAGGTGTAAGGTAGGGGTCTTGCTTCATGCTTCTGCATGTGGAAATCCAGTTTTCCCAGCACCATTTATTGAATAGACTGTCCTTGCTCCAGGAATTGGTTTTAGATCCTTGATCAAATATAAGTTGGCTGTAGATGTTTGAATTGATTTCTGGTGTTTCTATGCTGTTCCATTGGTCTATCCATCTGTTTCTGTACCAGTCATGCTGTTTTATTCTGTTCAAAATAGCTGTAAATTCCTCTTGTGTTTTTGTCTTTGATACATAAGTTCTTCATAAGCATTGTGTTTAATTCACAAGTATCTGGGGGAATTTATCAAATTTGTATTGCTACTGAATTCTAGTTCAGAGGTAGAGAATTTACTTATGAGCAAATAACATAACAGTTTTGAAACTTTGAAATGTATTAAATCTTTTTACATAAAATGAGGTGAGGTCTATTTATGTAAATTCCATATTCATTTGAGAATATGTATTATATGTTTTTTTATTATAGTGTTCTGATAATTTCATTTAACTTGGTGGATAGTGCTAAATTCTTCCATATATTAACTGATAGTTGCAAACTCATTCTATTCATTTCTGAAAAAGGGTTATTTGAATCTCCATAAATTATTGCAGAGTTCCTCCCTTATATCTGAGAATTACTGACTAATGAATTTTAGTTTTAGAATTGATACATACACACTGAAGGTTACTGTGTCTTCTTGATTATTTGACCTTTTTATCTGATGGTTATTCAGGAAGTTTACTTTCTTATGCTCAGTGTTTGCAGAAATGTAAACATTTCTGTTCTTTAAGTTTCACCCTGATGGCATCTCTGTGTCTTTTTCTTTAAAGCATTTTTGCAAACAGCATGTAGATCATTATTGTGTTTTTTTTTTTTTTTTAACTCACCTGATAATCATGGCCTTTTAATTGGGTTCTTTATCCTATGTATGTTTAATGCAATTATTTAAACATCTTTTTAAGTGTATGGTCTTCAGATTTGTCATTTATCCTGTTGCTCTTTTTTCCTTTGTTCCTCTTTCCACACCTTTATTCCATACTACAGGAGGTGCTGATTCAAGTGTTTTTTTTATGTCCATTTTATGTCTTCCACTGACCTTTTAGCTATGCTCCTTTGTTTTATTTTTGGTGTTTACTGGACTGATTACAATATGCATCTTCAAATTTCAACTTGCATTCACAAGGCATGTCTCTGCACATGCCTAAATAGCTATATGTTTGTGCACACTGTTCCTGCTTCTTGAATTTTTTTTTTTTTTAAATCACCTTCAATGTTCTTTTCTTTACTTCCTTTTGGTCACTGCTCAGAAGTTATTTCATCAGAAAAACCTTCCATGAATCCTCTACATAAATGTGTTGTCCATATCCCAGAGCTCATTATCCTCATGTCTTGCTCTATTTTTCACAATATTTTTAATATTTAAGGACATTTGATAAGATAATAAATTATACGGATTACTTATGGGGATTTAGGGTGCCCAGTTTGAGTGTATACAATTTTATAATCACAAATAAGTATAATTACTGATGTTTTAACACATTTCTGAATACTATTTCAAAACCTAGGCCAGCGCCGCGGCTCAATAGGCTAATCCTCCACCTAGCAGCGCCGGCACACCAAGTTCTAGTCCTGGTTGGGGCGCCGGATTCTTTCCTGGTTGCCCCTCTTCCAGGCCAGCTCTCTGCTGTGGCCCGGGAAGGCAGTGCAGGATGGCCCAAGTGTTTGGGCCCTGCACCCCATGGGAGACCAGGAGAAGCACCTGGCTCCTGCCTTTGGATCAGCGTGGTGCGCTGGCCGCAGCGCGCCAGCCGTGGCAGCCATTGGAGGGTGAACCAACGGCAAAGGAAGACCTTTCTCTCTGTCTCTCTCTCTCACTATCCTCTCTGCCTGTACAAAAAACAAACAAAAACTTGTACACTGAACTTAAAATTTCAATACCTCAATACTTTTTTTAGAGTTTTATAAATATAATACTTATTTAAATGCCTACTAACTGTAAATAATTCTTTCAATGTTCAAAATCCTCTCCTTAACATGCATTGAGATCCCTCATCCTTCAAATTTCCACTCAAGATTATATTTTCCTCTTATTTCAATCCTGGATTAAGTTTCTGCTTACATGCCCCTGAAAAACACTTGTCTAAGAATATTTATCTCACAGTACTGCAATTGCAATTTGTTTCCCTGTACCTAGCACAGTCCATGGCACATAGCAAGCACTCAATAAACATTTGTGGATCAAAGGAGCAAGAAAGAAAGTAATATAGAAGAGAAAAGAAGGCAGAAAGCAGCTTTTCTCTAGTACTTACTCTTGCGGTCAATGCACCTTCAATACCTTGCATTTTTTAGCTTCAAAAAGATATACAAAATTCCAAAATGAAAATAGAAGTACTTTTTCAATTCAGTTAGATCCCACCTAATATAATCTATGCATTCAAGCTTAGGACAGGAAAGACAACCATTGGCTGTCAAGTAATGTTTGAGCAAACTCTTACTGGCTTACTAAGATCACATATAGCTGCAGTGAATTCTTAGAATATAAGATTCTGTTACTTTAGTATGCATCACATAGTCCTAAATACAATATGCACTATTATGAAATATTACATAAAATGCCACTGCTTCTTGACTTAACCTTTTCCATCTTGTTGCTTAGTAACTTTGCTCTACAAAATTTCAAATTCACACTCGCTGCTTGAAGCAGAAATTTTCTGTAGAGGAAAAGCTTCAAGGATAATGACTCAGTTCTGCAATTTAGCCAAATCTCTCAGAAGACCCTGGATGATATATGTATATCTGTAAAAGCAGCATCTCTTTCTATCTTTCTAGCATTTCACATTAATCTTCTTCTCTTTCTCCTATCCTTTGTTCATCATTCTTTAAATACATCATAATCATCACCTTCACACCTGCTGTGCCAGAGCTCTGATTTGCCTCTCACTTGTATTTCTTTATCCCAATTCTCCAGAAAAGAATCAATCATCCCTTCCTCTGTGTTCCCAAAGCCTACACTACATAACTCATCTACGATATACTTTTTTATAAAAAACATAATTACACCTAGCATAAAGAAGAACTTTTTCTCACTCTAATATTGTTTAATAAGTACACTATATCGGTGTGCAAAAATTAATATGCAGGCTCTTTTCAAATACGAATAGAAACCTCAAGAACTCAGAGTATAAAATAATCAATCCATAGTCTTTTACAGAAGAAAACACCACTTGGTGATTCCTCCTCCGGGGTAGGATGAGCAGGGCAAGAGCCAGGGAATAGTGATGGATGATGAAGATAGCCATGATTGAACATGTGATACCAGCTGTGTGGTGCTGTATATCTGCAACGAAGTTATCAGTTCATGCAAAATTTGGATGATAAAACATTTTGTGAATAACTGGTGACAGTCAGGATTTTGCACTCATGTGGTAGGAGTGAAATTATGATGGAAGGGACAGGTGCAGTCAGGTGATGGCCAAGAGAAAGGTATTAAAATAAAAGTAATAAAATGCTGTGAACTTGAAGCAAGTTTAGACATACCTCTCATGGCCTGTGCTCACTCAAATTTCATTTTAGTCCTTCTATCTTGGATCTTGTGATCAAGCATGTGTTGGCCACCTGTATCTCATAAGTAATCATTCATCCTTAAACACAATCAAGGTTGTAGATATTCTTGGGTAAACTTGAATTTGTCTAAATAATTGAACAAGGACACAGAGCAGACTGATCAGAATATATCTTAATCGCTATTAGAATATACCTCAAAGTCAGAGCACAGTTTGTAAATTACACAACTGACTGTCATTATATGGGAAGCTAAGTATACAGAAAATGGTATGTGAACTTACTAGACTGAGCACTTCTAACAAATGTAGAAGTTGTTTCCAGCACAGCTTAACTGATATATCAGGCTTTAAGAGATTAAGGAAATCATTTCTAGAAAGAGAGAAAAAGCCTGTTGTATAAACATTTAAGTTTCTCTCTCTTATTTCTTCTAGTAACAGAGGAATCTGCTGGTACCCAGATTGCTACTACATTGTTGCCTATTAGGCACTGGGATCCTTTTACAAGGCTGCAAGCTACTGGAAATGAAAGATATTTAAGGCAGCATATAGTTAAGGGATAGAGAGGATTTGAGATTGTGGAGAGAACAAACTCCTGAGATGCTGCAGGTCTTGAGAGTGGGGACATAAAGTTGTGATGATACAGCATATGGTCTCAAAGCCTCAAGTGGAACTATCTTACAAATAAAATAGTCCAAAACACTAGAATTGGTATTCTGGAAAGGGAAGATATTCCAGGATTGAAGGCCAAATATCTACCAACAGGAAAAGAATAGGCCAGAAACATTTTAGACACACGGAAATTTTTCAAGTAAATCATTCACCAAAGTGATTCTAAAGTCAATTTGAAAAATCAAACCCAGAGAGCAATTCATTCCAACTCTCTATTAGGATAAAAATGTGGACAGTATGAGCAGGTTAATAGATCCAAATTTATACTATTAGTGACCAAAATCCACAAAAAAGATAGAGAGATATTAACATTAACTTCCCTTTGGGACCAAGTATAAACAGGTTATGGTGCTGAAAGTGAGTGGGAATTTGAATTTATGCATACATGGGGCAGGCCCAGAAGTTAAATACAGGTGCTAAGATGTGAGTTGAGGCCAATCCCCTACTTCTGCCAAGAAGGTACACAAGTTAGGAATAATGCTTAACATGTATTTCCTTCTCTTTTACTGTTACATGATCATATTGAATTTCCTTATACCCTTAGAATTTAGGCATAGAAACCTAACTTGTTTTGGTGAACGGAATGTGAGTAGAAGTAATGGGGTCACGTCTAAGCCAGATGTTTAAATTCAGTACACAAACTCTTTTATTCCTTCCCACTACTGCAACAATCAAGGAAGGACATGTTAAGATGAAGCCTCTATCAGTCTGCAGCCCTGATTTTCCCATGGAATTTGTACACAGCAAGTGATGGAGAAGCAAACCTTTACTCTTGAAAGCTCTGATGTACACACTCCAAGGGGACCTCCAATAATGTTCACCTCCTAGTGCTCATTTTTCTGCATAGTCCCTTGTCTGTCAGTACATATCAAAACTTCCACTGTAATTTGTTTCTTTTTATTTATTTATTTGACAGGCAGAGTTAGAGGGGGGGGGTCTTCCTTTTCCATTGATTCACTCCCCAAATGGCCGCTACAGTCGGTGCGCTGTGCCGATCCAAAGCCAGGAGCCAGGTGCTTCCTGGTCTCCCATGTGGGTGCAGGGCCCAAGCACTTGGGCCATCCTCCACTGCACTCCTGGGCCACAGTAGAGAGCTGGCCTGGAAGAGGAGCAACCGGGACAGAATCCGGTGCCCCAACCGGGACTAGAACCCGGGTGCCGGTGCCGCAGGCAGAGGATTAGCCTAGTGAGCTGCAGTGCAGGCCTATAATTTGTTTCTAACCAATAGAATTCATCAAAAACCATGGGAGATCTTATCTGTGATAGTGGAACAACAGATGTTAAGACTTTGTCTTAAGAAGAACACCAGATGCTCCTTTCACTTGCCTTGAAGAAGTAAGCTGCTCTGAAATCGGGTCTATGCTAGAGAAGCCCAGTGGTGTGGTCTGAAGGAAGCCTCCAAGATCTAAGGACCTTGAATTTAAGGGCTTCAAGCCGAAACCAAGCCTCTCTCCAACAATCACAATAAAATAAATGTTGCCAACAAAACTACGGCACTTAGATGAGACCTTTCTTCAGTTAAGGCTCTGATGAAACTGCAGCCTCAGCTGACACACTGATGACAGCCTGGTGAGTGAGCCTCTGGCACAGAGATCCAGAACCCTAACCTCTGGCCTGTCAAAGCCGGGAGGTAATTACTGAGTGCATTTTAAGTGCCCAAGTTTATGGTAATTTGTAACACATTGAGATTTGGAAGTTGTTTTTTATTGCAGTGTAGTCCTACCCTATACTTTTTAATGGAAGGATGCAAAATAAGCTAGAGACTTGTTTTCAAGATCTTGCCTGTGTATTTGCTTACAATATAAGTGGCTTCCACTCATACCATTTTCCTATGATCCACTGGTGCTGCCTGTCTAAATATGGATTAAGCGTTGTATGGGACAGATTCTAGTTCACAAAACAACAGGGAATTTTGTGAGGTGGAAATATTCACCAATTGATTTGGATTACAGTGATCATGGAGCTACTGAGACACTGCGCATGAAGTGAATTCTTTTTTTTTTTTTTTTAAAGATGCTTTTTTTTTTTTTTTTTGACAGGCAGAGTGGACAGTGAGAGAGAGAGACAGAGAGAAAGGTCTTCCTTTGCCGTTGGTTCACCCTCCAATGGCCGCCGCTGCAGCCGGCGCACCGCGCTGATCCGATGGCAGGAGCCAGGATCCAGGTGCTTTTCCTGGTCTCCCATGGGGTGCAGGGCCCAAGCACCTGGGCCATCCTCCACTGCACTCCCTGGCCATAGCAGAGAGCTGGCCTGGAAGAGGGGCAACCGGGACAGAATCCGGCGCCCCGACCGGGACTAGAACCCGGTGTGCCGGTGCCGCAAGGTGGAGGATTAGCCTATTGAGCCACGGCGCCGGCTATGAAGTGAATTCTATGCATGTATACAGGAATCTTTTTAGAAAGTCAATTATTTGGACAACATGTGATGTTATTTGTGTCAGTCTACACGTCTGGAACACTACCACGTAACCAGATTCATATGCATTCAAGTTTGATAGATTGGATCTTAAGAAAGCTACCTATATGATTTAACTACAAAATGAATCCATGGTAATTCTGATATGAATTGATTGGGGGCTGCCTCGAATTAGTAAATCTAATGTATTTTACAACAATAGGGCTGCTGGATTAACTTTTATGTTAAACTTCCCTAGAGTCTTGCACAAGTCAGTATTTGGTTATTTTTTTTCTTCTAACTTGTTATTAATTAACTCATATCACATTTCAGATTTTGTCACGTACTACAGGCAAGTAACTTCTGTGTAAGTAATTCTGTATAATACTGGCTTTGAATACTTCAGAAAATTTCCATGTCTCAGTTAGCTTCTCATTCTCAGAATTTATCATGGAACCTGGCATATTCACTGTATTCACATGTTCATTGGTTCACTGGAAGAAATGGAATGGAATGGAAAGAAATGGAATGGAAAGAAATGGAATGAAATGCCATATCATGTCATTTCATACCATGTCCTGGTTGGTAATTTGGCTGCTTCTTACTGGCTTGGATGTTGGTGGATCTATATTTTTAGGACAACATCTATGGTAGGAAAAGGGGAAGAAAATGATACCATGTTATTGCAAATGCAGACTCCATAGCAAATTAGACTCATTAGATTTTGTCTCTAGGAAATTTGGAATAAGGATTCACTGAAAACAGTGCTTATTTGAATTAAAGGGAAAAAATAAAACAGCATGTGGGAGGTCATATTAGAAAGAAGGAGGAAAAATTCACAAAGTACAGAGAAAAATAGGGAAGCCACAAAAACATATACAAAGTTGACAGGGAAGGCGGAAAGTGGGAGAGAAATAACAAGAAATGCTGGCATGCTTTTTGATTATTAAAGAGTTGTCATTTCCATCCTTTGGTTTTCAACAATCCAATGCTTTACCTTTAAAACAAATGGTGTCTTGATTTGAAGTATGGAATTCATTAAATGCTTCTCCAGTAAGATGTGTTGTCTCCCAAGACCTGTTTATATTCATGATAAATTCTAATACACGATAAGCCATGAGAAGGAAGCTCCAACAGAAACTTACCAGTAAAGCAAGATACTTTTGAAATTATAGTTCATAATACTTCATTTATCATCTTCTACTAGGAAGTAGTTGTATTATTCCCAATAGGGCCATAGCAGGATTTGAGGTAGTCTGTGAACTAGGATGGGCAAAAAGATATCCTTAGCTCTGCCAACCTATAAGTTAAAATGAGAACTATCTTTAGTTATAGATGTGGAAAAATCAACAGTAATATAGAGTAATGTCTATGACATTACCATTAATGGAAATTAGATATTTTCTTATGTTACTATAATTTTTCTAATAGTATTTTTTATTTTATTTATTTTAGATGGAGAGAGAACAGGGGTGGGGGCAGAGAAATATCTTCAATCTATTGGGTGATTTCTCAACTCAAGTGCCTGCAACAGTTGAATCTGGGCCATGGCCAAATCTGGGGGCAAGAAATCAAACTGGGTCTCCCCCAAGGGTGACAGAGCCCCAAGTACTTAAGCCATCACCTACTACCTCCCAACATGCCATTTTCAGGCAGCTAAAATTAGAAGTGGGTTTAGGTCAAAGTGACCAAAGACATGGGATTCCTGGATGATTTGATGATCAGTGAATGGAGAATCAAATTCATGAAAACCAGAGGAAGACTAGGCAGAACCATACTCCTGTGCCTCTGAGTATTAGGATATTTCTTATCTCCAGTTTTGGACTTCTTATACCCACTGTAAAGCATCTGAATATATCTTTAGAAGAAACTTATTGAAAAATAAAAAAGTAGAAAAATTTTGTTACTGCTGTAGTTGAGGTCTTTCAATATTATATCTGCGAACATATTAAATGATGTTATCAAACTAAGTCAAATCTCTCAAATTGACTAACAGTTAAGGAACATAAATATATGTTGTACTGAATTTGGAAGTAGTGATGAAAAAATGTCAACCCTATCACTTCAAATTTTCATTCTTTCATAAAGAAATGTTTCAATGATTTTTCAGTAAGAATATATACATATAAATATATGCTCTAGTGATGATTTTTAAATAAGCATCTGTCAGCCTTCAGTTATTACCTAAATGAATTTGAAAAAGAGATTCTGTGGCTAGAATTACAAATCAGTGGATCTGCTACTTACAGCACTTAGGGAGTGAAGTACCATTGACAGTAATTACTTCTTTTCCCCTTGAGGGCCCCAGAAAAGGAAAGGATAGCATTTTCCTACTGAGGAAATTCAGTGTTTGACAGACCATGCAAAATTATAAAATTAGCTAATTGATAACTTATTAACATTAGAAGCATGCATGTTCGTTAGTAGATAGTTTTAAATAAATTTTTGTTCTAATTCCAAATTAGTATTTCTAATGAGACCTATCAAGAAATCTTGTTTTATTTAATTGCCTATATCTTCCTTTGCATTAAATCTATCTCTGATTAGTTTCTAGGTTTATGTATAAATAGAGAACTCACTAACAATGAGGTCTCTGCGTTCCCTGCACTAACAATTTAATCTATGATGTTATTATAAAAATATTGAAAATAATCAACAGCAACTACAACAGAATCCAGCCTAGAAAAATAAAAGAAAGATCACCTCTGACTGCCTCTTTAATATAGGAAGTCAACCCTTGGTTCCTGACTGACAACAATGAACAGTACATTCAGAAAGAATTGAGAATGATTCAATATCTTTAAGATCCATTTTGTGAAAAACACTTAGTTTAAGCCATTCTTCTCAAACTACTTCTGTAATAAATTTACTCTCCTGAGAAACAAGAATAGAGGCAAACAAAAAACCTTATGAAAAGAATTGCTGTAATTTGTAAAAAGGAAACAAAAGCTATTAAAACAATGAAAAACCTTGATTCTAACAGTCTCTTAATGCCCAGAGTCTTGTGGGTATTTGTAAACTCCTTACTGGTTGGCACATCTAGAATCCCAGAGAAAATGATCAAAGGGGCCTCAGGTAACTCATGTGTAAAAGGCAGAATTGAACAATTCTCTGACAGAGATACTGTGAGGATTTCAGGAAACAAGAAAAGAACAGAATCCAGTAAAGTGCCTGATATAAAACGGGTACTCAACATATTTTAGTACTCTTCCTTTTCTGATGGTTGTGTGCATATGTGCCCAAGTCCCTATTGATCATTAAGTTGAGCAGCACATTCAACAACAAATGAAATGCACTTTGATTGCAGGTGAGATAAAATCAAGGGAAAGAAGAAAACATAAATTTAAACCAATTACACTTGAAAATGGACTGGGCATCAAAAGAGTGAAGGAAAGGAGACAGGACAACAAAGCAATGTATCTTAAATGGGTAATAAAATAGTTCAAGCTTAGATGTCTTTCGTTGTTCTCAGTCTGAATCTCTGAGGGGCTTTGTCAGTTCCTCCTGGCTCTGTGTGCCTGGAGCATTTCCCATCACCCTCCAGAAAATCCTTGGCTTTTATTTGATGTAATAGATTTAAATTAGGATAATGATCCTCTCAACGATATTAAAGAATTTGGATTTACAAAAGCACATATTAGTTAATCTTATTGCTTAGTATTTTAAAGTGAACTTTAAATTGTAAGTATATAGGATGCTTGCTAGCGTCTAAATGTTTGTGTCCTCCATAAATGCATATGTTTAAATCCTAATTCCCAAGATTATGATGATGATGATGATGATATGATGTGATTAAATCAATAAGCTAGAGACCACATGAATAGGATTAGTACTCTTAAAAGAGGCCACATAACAGTATAAAGAAATATATAAAACTTGTATGACTTAAATAAAATATATATTAAAAATAAAAAAAAGGGGCCAGCGTCATGGCTCACTTGGTTAATCATCCACCTGCAGCACCGGTATCCCAAATGGGTGCTAGGTTCTAGTCCCAGATGCTCCTTTTCCAGTCCAGCTCTCTGCTGTGGCCCAGGAAAGCAGTGGAGGATGGCCCAAGTGCTTGGACCTCTGTACCCACATGGGAGACCAGGAGGAAGCACCTGGCTCCTGGCTTCGGATTGGCATAGCTCTGGCCATAGCAGCCATTTGGGGGGTGAATCAATGGAAGGAAGATCTTTCTGTCTCTCTCTCTCACTGTCTAACTCTGTCAAATAAATTAAAATAAATAAATAAATAAATAAATAAATAAAAAATAGAATAAGTCACAGAGAGATCTTTGCTGTTTTGCCCACATGAGGTCACATTCTGCAACCCTGGAAAGGGCACTTACAAGAACTTAACTGTGCTGGCAGCCTGATCTTGGACTTCCAGCCTCCAGAACTGGGAAAAGTAATTTCCCATTGTTTATGATGCATTCTGTTACAACTGCCCAAATGGACTAAGACAAAACCACAGCCCAAGTGAGGGAGAAGCCAGACAGAAAGGAAAGTTGAAAAACAAAAGGGAAAGAGAAAAGGAGAGGAAAACATAGAAAAGACAGAACACAACATACTTTAAAAATCTAACTGAAATTAAATAAATAGAAACTAGTTCTTGAGAACATAGACTTCCTTGTGCTTCTGTAAATTCTCCAGCAAAACATGGGTTGCTCCCCCAAAAATATTTTTTAAAACTACATTGCCCTTCTCTTCCATTTCCACCTATAGAATCTATATATACTCTTTGTTGCTGTGCCTCCAGGAATGCAAAATGGAAATGATAAAATTCCAGAAAATGAAAATGCAGTCAATCACGGGGATTCAGAGTGGGAGTAGTGCTGGGAAAGACCGCCGGCAATGCAAGATGGGGCTAGAAAGCATCACCGTCTGCAGCTTGGAAAGACAGAAGCAAAGGATGCCGAGGAGATTAAAATCTTAAAACAGAAAATAGTGATGACTGATACAATGAAAACAGTTGTATATTTACCTTTTAAAATCTGAATCAGTAGGATGAGTCTCTGTTTGAGAGGATCATTTTTAAACCTAAGCAAGGTAAACAGCGCAAAACAAGTCGGGGGAGTACTTCTTTATATAGAGGATAATACTTATGAAATTCTTAACCCCCAAGAGGTAGGCATGGACAGCAAACATAAGTGGATTCTCAAAAGGACTGGCTGAATTTATATTCCATAGTGCCATCAATGGAGATTACAAGGAACTGATGAACACTGTACCTCAAAGTTTAATGTCAAGATGAAAAATTATATCCACTCGTGGTACATTCCCTTGGGCCATTGTTTGCACAGGTTTGGGGGCTAGATGGAACATTAATCCATACTAGTCATGGTTATTTCTAAGCTTTATCTTCCTAATTTAAAACTTACAATGTTGTGAAATATGTTGGAAGAAAACTCAGAGACTGACTATCTAATTCAACTTCTTCATGTTATACAAAGGAAACTTGATTCCCAAAGTCATATTGACTTACCTAGTTGGGAGAAGAATAAGAAATAAAATTAGTACTTCCAACTCACAGAGAATTCTTGATAACTTGTATGTAATTAATGTCCTTTTCTTTCTAGATGATAAGTAAGAACTAAAACTATAGGACATACTGTAGACTATCAAGAAACATACCCAGAGCAGGAATCATTATGATTCTCCTTTTTCAATCAGTAAATTAATTTCTTAATACGATTTTATGGCAATTTATGTCTTCCATCAATTATTCTTTTTTTAAGATTTATTTATTTCTTTGAAGAGTTAAAGATAGGCAGAGTTACAGATAGGCAGAGGCAGAGGCGGGGCGGGGCGGAGAGAGAGATAGAGAGAGAGAGGGGTCTTCCATCCACTGGTTCACTCCCCAGATGGCCGCAACAACTGGAGCTATGCTGATTGAAAACCAGGAGCCAGAAGTGTCTTCTTGTCTCCTATGCGGGTACAGGGACCCAAGGACTTGGGCCATCTTCTACTGCTTTCCTAGACCATAGCAGAGAGCTGGATTGGAAGTGGAGCAGCTGGGACTCTAACCGGCACCCTTATGGGATGCTGACACTGCAGGCAATGGCTTTACCCTCTATGCACAGTGCTGGCACTCAGTACCTTTGTTTTTAAAGTCTATTTATTTGAATTGATTTGATTTCAAAGGTGATGTGTGTGTGTGTGTGTGTGTGTGAGAGAGAGAGAGAGAGAGAGAGAGAGAGAGAGAGAGAGAAATCTTCCATCTGCTGGTATACTCCCCAAATGCCCCCAACAGCAAGGTCGTTGCCAGGGGCCCATGTAGATGGCAGGGTCCTAATCTGTACCATCATCAGCTGCCCCCTAGGGTACACAAAGCTGGGTCGAAGTAGAGCTGGGACTTCACACCCAGGCACTGTAATAGTGACTGCACATGTCCCAAGCAGTGACTTAAAATGCTCTATTACAATGCCTGCCCCATCATGCACCTTCAAACTGCATAAATTTAGTTTTCTTACTAATCTTTTAAGTTCTCAGTCTGTTTTGAAGCCAAGCTTGAACTAAGGTAACAGCCTCTGAGGGGGTTATGTTTTACTAAAGGTCTTGAAACTGTGTTAAAACAACATCATTCTTGTCTTACTGAATTTTAAATTGTCCTGGTGAGCAGCTCTACACAAAGTAAATGGTGTGGCTACCTAAGGTGTGGCTTGCCTAGACACCTCCTAAAATAACTGACCTTGAACCAAACCATAGTAAAACTCCTCCCAGACTATCTGAGAAGGTGGAACCACTCAATCACAGCTGCTGAGCAGGTTCCCTCTGCATTAACGTGTGTGCACATATTTTCTTCTATTTCACAGAGAAACGTGCTATTTAACATGACATCTGCAGACTTCACTGAAGTAGATGGTCTCAGATATTTACTGAAAACAAATGAGAACTATTATTTAGCATGCTAAATGTAAGCTTCAAATGACAGCAGATCATTGCAAGGATACTGCAATTTTATTTCACTCATATTCAGAGAAATCAATCCACACATGTCAATAAACAGTCAAAAACAAGTAAAGCTCTGGTCACTGAAAGGATACCAATGGAATCCTACATTTATGTTAGTTATCATAACTTAGTGAAGTATTATTGCAAAGTATCTACAATACTGATTAGCTGAAACTATGAACTATACATAATTACACCCAGCATACAAATGTACATGTGTAGTTCATTTTCTGGTTTTGAAACTGTGCTATAATTGTGCCAGATTCTCTCGTTAGGGGAGTCTGGGTAAAAGGTACACGAGACCTCTTGGCTGCTTCTTTGCAACTTCCTGTAAGTCTATAATTATTTCACAGTAAAGTTGATTTGTTGAATTGCCAAAAAAAAAAAAAAAAAAAAGTACATGTGTAGCAAAGTGTAGACGAAACTGCAAAAAGAACAAAGCTAGTCATTTTGGAAAAAAGATAACCAATCTAGAGTATATGTCTTCCCTAGTGACTCACTTGTTCTCTGACCCTTCTGAGTGAGGCAATACTCAGTTCCAATGTGAAAAATGTAAAGTGATTTGTCAATAGAACTACTGTTGGAACTGTCCAGTGTCATGATAGGATGATTAAATTCCTTTCCCATGCTTACTATCAGTGCCTTTCCTCTCTATGATCTGGAACCTTCTAGTACTTCATATTTTACACTTAGCTAATGATGCTTTTGGATCTTGAGTTTTTAAGTTAGAGTTTAGGGTACTTAAAGAAAACAATATTTTTAAAAGATTTTTCAATTCATTGTGCCCCACACAGCACAAAACACAGTCCATTGACTGACTGAGCAAAAACAGATTGTGATAGGCAATCAGACTGGAGCAGGCAAGGAAAAAGGGTGCCATATCTCAAGGTACATTTATATTCATGACCTGACCTTTAGACTCCTTATAGAGTTTTGGAAATGATTTGTTAGAAGATAAAATTATTATTCCCATGTGCAGTAAATTTAGAATGGCTAACATTTTGGAATAAACAAGAATTTTTACTTGGCAGATAAACAGATCTAAATATATTTTTAAAAGAAACTCAACTTCTGCTGGAATATGATATAATAATATTTTAAACAATAATTTTTCCATTATAAACAATTAAAAGGGCAAAATATAAAAAGTTATGTTTTTAGTCACCAGAAAACTGATGTCACAGAACTGTTGTCACAAAGAAAGGAGCCCTGGCTTTCTGCCTTCAGGTAGTTTCAGGACAGGAAAGGGAGGAGAAATTCAATCAGTGGTCACTCTTACTGAAGAAGACGGAGACTTAAGTTCAGTGAGGCCAAGGCAGCTAAAACTGGGAGTGAAGGGAGTGGGGAGAGGCAAGGTAAACAATACATGTTTGTGATTGGCCAAGCGAAGAAGAAATTTCAGAAGCTTAACAATTATCAGGACTTTGTATTGCAAATAATTTGCAGTTCATGAAATCACTTGAATTCCTGTCAGTCAGAATGGAGAGATCTCTTTGTTAGAACATGGAGCATTCAGTAGATTTCCCAGAAGAAACATGGTTTAATAATGAAGACAAATTAGCCTTCTATTAGAGGTTACTCCATAACTGCCCCAACTCCAGCAGCAAAGCACAGAGGCATCAAAATGACATATAAACAATTTCATTGACATGTAGACATTCAAACATGTAAAATTATAATGACCAATAAGGCATCAATGAAGAGGCAATTTGATCAGTATGATCAAATCTTAAAGAAAATCATAATGAGAATAAAGTAGAAGAAAAAATTTCAATAGAACTTAGACATGAAATTTATAATACCTGTAATTAATTTATCACTAGAATGAATTAACAGCAGCTAAGACGTGCTAGAAAGAAAGATCAGAGAACTTGAAGATAGAACAATAGAACTATGCAAATGAGACACTGAGAGACAAGAAAGAAAAGAAAGATTTTTAAAAAGAATGGTTTAATAACTTGCAAGTTAGTTTGAGTAACAGATAAAAGAAAAATAGCTGAAAAAATTAAAATTTTAATTTTTTTTCAAATTTAGTGAAAGCAATAAGCCCAGATTCAGGAAGATCAATAAACAACAAAAAGAATGAACATGAAGAAAACCATACCAAAGCTCATTATAATCAAGTTACTGAAAATTCAAGATAAAGCAAAAGTTTTTAAAAACATATCAAGGGGTGGGCATTGTAACACAATGAGTTAGGCAGCTGTATGGGACACCAGAGTGTCAGCTGGAATTCTGCCTACACAGCTTTGGATCCAACTTCCTGCCATGCACCCAGGAAGGCAGGGTGTGGTGGCCCAAGTACTTGGCTCCCTGTCACTTACAATGGAGAGCCAGATGGAGTTCCAGACTCCTGGCTTTGGCCCATTTCAGTCCTCCTGCTGCATTTGGGGAGTGAATCAACGGATGGAAGACCTCTCCCTGTCTCTCCTTCTCTCTCTGTTACTCTTTCAAATAAATAAATATTTTAAAGATTTTTTAAAGATCATGTCAAGAAAAAAGGCATATTTCATACTGAGGGGAAATTTTTCCAGAGATACATTAAGAATTCAGTAAGCCAGAATCAGTTATATGAAATCTCAAGATGAATTACTCATTAAAAAAACGCAGCAACTTTTAGGCTAGAATGCAAAGAAAATAGCCTATAAAGTTAAGCAATATAAACGTTCTCAAACAATTCTGACAGTTCTGTCAGAACGTGTGAATGTGCACTAAAACAAATGTTGAAGGAAGTTCTTCAGATACAATGAAGTAACATCCATTGAAACAGAAGATGACAAAAAAAAACACCAAAAATTGTAAATATGGAGGCAAGTACAAAAACATTTTATTACATTGTCTTAGTCTTTTAAAAATTGACTATTTAAGTAAAAGATGTTGATATATATTTGTATTATATCTGTATATACACATTATATTTGTATATGTACATATATGCATGCACATATATGAAGTGTACCAATTCAAAAGCACAAAGGGTTAGAAGAGAAATGATGGGACTAGCTTTTTGTGTAGCATTTCAGACACCACTTGGGGTGCCCACATCCCATAACAGAGTTCTTGGGTCAAATCCATACTCTTCTCCTGATTCCTGCTGCCCAATAATGCACACACTGAGAAGTAGCAAGTGATGGTTCAAGTAGGTGAGTCCCTGTCACCCAGGAGGGAAACCTGAACTAAGTTTCTGGCCCAAATTCCAGCTCTTGTGAGCATTAGAGAAGTACCCAGTGGATGAGATATCTCTATCTATCTTCCTTTCTAATAAATAAACCTTAAAATTTTAAGAAGTGAAGTATTATAGGAAAATGTTTTATGGTTAAGCTAAATATGTATGAAAGGGTAAGTGAAATTAAATATATATGAAATCTAGAACATTCCTTAAAGATACACAAAGAAGTATAGGAAGAAAGGTAGAGAGAAAATAGCTTAACAAAAACAAAAATAATACAAAACTTGAATAATCCCCCAAAAAGAAAAGCAAGTGAAAAGGAAGTAAAAATCATATATAATAAAGGTATATTTATGTTCAATTATGTAAAAATAGTTAAATGCAAATGTTCCAGATACATAAAAATCAATAACTATCAAACAAGATAAATACAGATAATAATAAACCATATACTGTCTACATTTCAAGTAGAGTCACTTTAAATATAAATATATTAAATAAAAATATTAAATAAAAAGTAAAAAGATGAAAAACATGTATAATGCAAATAATATGTGTTAAGGAAATCAGGGGCTAACCTTGTGACTAAGAGGTTTAAGTTGCTGCCTGCAATAACTGTATCTTGCATAGGAGCAATGACTGGAATCTCAGCTGCTCCACTTTTTTTTTAAGATTTATTTATTTATTTGAAAGGCAGAGTTATAAGGAGGCAGACGCAGAGGCAGAGAGAGAGAGGTCTTCCATCAGTTGGGTCACTCCCCAGATGGCCAGAGCTGAGCCGATCTGAAGCCAGGAATCAGGAGCTTCCGCCGGGTCTCCCACACAGGTGCAGGGGCTCAAGAATTTGGGCCATCTTCCACTGCTTTTCCAGGCCCTAGCAGAGAGCTGAATCGGAAGTGGAGCAGCCAGGTCTCGAACTGGCACCCAAATGGGATGCCAGCACTACAGGTGGCAGTTTTTCCCGCTGCACCACAGTGCCAGCCCCGGTACTCCACTTCTGATCCAGCACCCTGCTAATGTTCCTGAGAAAGCATTGGAGGATATTCAAGTATCTTGATCCCTGTACCCACAGGAGAGCCCTGGATAGAGTTCCAGGGTCCTTGGCTGGCCACTTGAAAGGTGAAACAGTGGATGGAAGATCTCTATCTCTCTTCCTCACTCTTTGTCACTCAGCCTTTCAAATAAATAAATCTTTTTTTAAAAAGTCATATTAGTTACACTTAAGTAAAGGCATGTTTTCAGAGATTGAAAGGAACTTGTCATAATGATGAATGGGTCAGTTACTAATGAAGTTATATCACATTTATATTTGTAAATACACAAACAAAATTCACAAAGCAAAAATTTCTCCTAGAACTAAGAAGAAAGAGAAAAAATACAATTGTATTTGGAAATTTCAGGTCTTATCTTAATAGTGATAAAGCATGTAGACAGAATGTCAGTGAAAATACAAAAGAGAATGAGAGATGCTATCAATAAACTTGACCTGATACTTACTTACAGAATACTTTATTATTATATTATTTTTAATTAAATGAGCTACATTCACCAAAATAGCTCATATGTTGGACCATACAGTTAGATCCAATAAATTTAAAGAGATCCAAATATACAGTATGTTCTCCAGCTGTAGAACTAAAATAGAAATCAAGAAGAGAATACTATCTGGAAAGCTTTCAATAGTTGGACACTAAACAGTGTTCTGAATAAACATGTCAATTAAGGAATCACAAAAAGAATTAGAAAATATTTGAAATGTATGGAAATGAAATCATCAAACTATCAAGCTTTCTATGATGTAGGTAAAAGAGTGCTTAGAGAGATATTTATAGTTTTAATTACTTAAGTTAGAAAAAAGTCTCAAAGTAAATGAGGTAAGAGTAACTCTTATGTAACTAGAAAAAACAGTAAACTAAAAATAAATTGGTATAATGAAGGAAATAAGTAAACAATTAAAATATATAAAATAGAAAACAAAGCATAGAGAAAAATCAATTAAAACTAGTTGATCTTTGAAAAGGATTCCCACCCCCAAAACTGATGATTCTCTTACTAAGCCAGCCAGGAGAAAAAAAAGACACAAATCATCAGAAATTAAAGATTCCACAGATATTAAAAATGTATGTGACCATTCCAACAACTTGTGACAATATACTTTACCTGCAAGAAAACCACAAATATTTAGAAAATTAAAACCAACCAAAACTCACACAAATATGGAAAATCTAACTAGCTTAACAATGATTTTTTTCAAGAAAAATCTGCGTGCATGTCTCTATGAGGAACTAAATCCATTTCCTCTAAATATACAGTACTCCCAGAAGAGGGATTGCTGGCTCATGTTCTAGAACTACTTTAAATTTTTTGGTAGAAACTCCATACTGTTTTTCATAATGGCTGGACAAATTATATTCCTATGAACAGTATACAAGGGTACTGTTTCCCCACACTCTTATCAACACTTGGTATCTCTAGTCATTCTGATAATAGCCATCATAACAGATATAAGATGATATCTTATTGTGGTTTTGACTTGCATTTCCATGATAATTGGTAATACTGAACATCTTTTCATACCTGTAACACATTTGCCTGTCACACATTCACCTGTCTGCAGAAATGCCTATCCACAACCCACTTTGAAAAAATCATGTTATTTACTTATATTTTGCTATTGAATCATGTGAGTTCCTTATGTAATTTGGATATTAATCCCTTAGCTAAAATGGTTATCAATTATCATCTCTCAATCCATAGGCTGCCCATTTTATTTTGTTGATTGTTTTCTTTTGAAGCACAGAAACATTTTAGTTTGATATGACCAGCACCTCATAGAGATATATTTTCATGTTCATTACAGAATTATTTGCAATAGCCAAGATATGTCAATACCCTGCTAGTGCCTAACAATAGATTAATTAATTCACAAATTAGAAGATACATATATTTTTCAACAAGTTCATGCAAAATGTTCATTATCTTTAACCTCATTCTTGCATGAAATTTCTGAAACCTCCTTGAGTTAATATTCCATTACACACACACACACACACATCTATATCGAGACTTTTTTAAAAGGAGGAGATTCTGTCATTTGAAACACCACAAATGAACCTGGAGAACACTAGACTAAGTGAAACATGATAAAACATACAAAGACAAATACTGAATGAGTCTATTCATATATGTGAAACTTTAAAAAAGAACAATGTCTAATATAAAGAAACAGAGAGTAAAAAGGTGATTACTGGGGGCAAGATGAGAAGGGAGACAGGAGGATGGAAAGCTGTAAGTTAGATGTCACTAACTTACAGTTTTATAAGATGAATAAGTCTAGAGCTTTAATGCACAGCTTGCGCATCATTGCTGGTAATATTGTATTATGACAGGAAGCAAATACCGGAAATGTGCTTAGACCATGAGCAGATTTTTGGTGCTCTTATGTCTCCCCCAAAAAGGGGTAACAATGTGAGATGGTGGATAGATAATTTAATTGACTGCAATAATCATTTTGCATGTCTAAATATATCAGAATGCTATGTTGTATACCTTAAATACATGCAGTAAATTTTTTTAAAAAATTTCCCACCAAAAAGTCCCTCTTATATCTTATGATTTCAATGGTGAGTTCTATCAGACATTTATGGAATGGATACTACCAGCCATGGATATACTCTTTCAGGAAACAGAAAAAGACAGCACACTTTTCAAATGGTTTTATGAGGCTACCACCATCCCAACACAAAATCAAACACAGACACTATAAATAAAGAAACTACCGACCAATATCTTTCATGCATATCAATGCAAAAACCTTAATAATTTATAGTAAATGAAATCCAACAATATATTAGGATAACACACAGAGTTTGCCCTCGGGATGCAAAAATGCTTTATCATTCAAAACCCTAGTAATATAACTCACCACATTGAAAGAATTAATGAGAAATACTACATCTTCATCTCAACAGAAGCAGAAAAATTACATAATAAATTTCAAGACATTTTCATGAAACTGTCAGGAAAACAGGAGTAAGAAAAAAATTTTCAGCCTAATAAGGAGATCAACATGAACACTGTTTTCATTACTTGATTTTTTATTAATGTTGAAAACCTGAATGGTTTCCCTTAAAATTAGGAATAAGCATGAATATCCACATTTAACATTTTTATTAAACATGATGGTATGCAATAATTCTATATGGCTATCAAACAGGTTACATCACTTTGGAAAATGAAATGATGGCTGCAGGGTTCTGGGTGTTTTATCAGCTCAGATTTCTTATTAGATTATATTCTTGATCTATCAGTGTATGAAAATGTCCCAAAATAATTTGTTTTGAGAAATATTTTGGTAGTTTTGCCAATGTTTGTCTGATAGATTTGAAGCTATATTGTGGGATGAATTTAGGGTTCAGGACTGTTATTTATTGTGAATTGTTCCTTTATTATTAAGTGTTAATTCTCACTCCTCCAGCAATACATTTGTTTTTGAAAACTATCTACTCTGATAATATTGCTACATCAACTTCCTTTTTATTGGAATACACATATTTTTAATCAGTCATATTTCAGTCTTTCTATGTATTTAATTTGTGTCACAGAAATGTCTCTTTCAAATATTTTATAGCTGGATTTATTTTTTATTATTATCTCACCTCTCTCTCTCCTTTTCCTTCTCTTTATCTCTCGCTTGCGTGCTCTCTCTCTCCCAGTCTCTGCAAAATGCTCCCAGCAATGAAATTTCTTATATTTATAATTATTCTGATTATTTTTATACTTAAACTCATTTACTTCTATTTTTTTCATGTTTTTTATAAATACTAAATCTTTAATATCCACTTTGAATATATACCTCTAGTTGTATTTATTATCAGACTAACTATAATTTTCCACTAGAAACTATTGAGAAGTGCTTTTTACTATGAAGGTACTTAAGTTCAGGGAAGACATGGAATTAGAAGATAAGTTTCAGGCTGTCATTGTGGCACAGCAGGTTAAGTTACTGCCTGGAGACACCAGCAACACATACGGGTGCTGTTCAAATCCTGGCTGCTCCACTTCTGATTCAATCATTAGTAATGTGCTTGGAAACACAGCAGAACGTGACCTAAGCACCTCTGAACGCACAGGGGAGACCCATATGGAGTTCCTGGTTCTTGCATCAGCCTGGCCTACCCCAGCTGTTGCAGCCATTTCAGGAGTGAACCAGTGGATGGAAAGTCTTTTTCTGTCTTTCCCTCTCTCTCTGTAACTCTGCCTTTCAAAGGAAATAAAAAATTTTTTTTTTTTTTAAAGATAAGGTTGGGGCCAGCACTGTGGGTAAAGCCGCAGCCTGCAGTGCCGGCATCCCATATGGGCGTCGGTTTGAGTCCTGGCTGCTCCACTTCCCATCCAGCTCTCTGCTATGGCCTGGGAAAGCAGTGGAAGATGGCCCAAGTCCTTAGGCCCTGCACCCACATGGGAGACCCAGAAGAAGCTCCTGGCTCCTGGCTTCGGATCAGCGCGGTGCGCCGGCCGCAGAGACCACTGGGGGGGGGGGGGTGAACCAATATAAATTTAATTAAATTTTTCACAAACTTTTTGAAATACCCATACACATAGCAAAATAGAAGAAAAGAGGCTCCAGTTGATACATGTTTTTAAATCAAAATGATTAATCCTCCCAATGAGATGATGATATATTTGTGAGAGTTTTGAATTTGGAAGGACTTTTTATAGAGACTAAATAATTCATTTTACATATGCAAAGACTGAAACCAGAAGGTTTAGGTGAGACATTCATGGTCACAAAATGGATTAATTATTATAACATAACTAAATTGAAGTTACTGAAAGGCTCCTTGTCTAGTATTCATTCCAGATTGTCCTTTCAGGTATATGTTGTACAGACTGTTGAATATCACCATTTCTGCAGTACAGTAGTAGCACATTGCTTCCTGAAGGTGCTTGTAAGTTGAATTAATTCTGAGACATGCATATTAAGTTAAGAAGCATGCAAAACAGATGGTAAAATGCAAATGGATTAAGATCTCCAAGGTTATCCAGACCTGAATCTATTTAAAGAAGTATAGTCTGATTCTGGTCTCATCAATGACTTTGAAAACAATAGGCTCTGCTATTATACTATTATAAAAGATATGAAATATAATCCAACCTGCAGTTTCACTCTGTAAAAAGGGTATCATTTCAATATCTAATTTATTATTTTTCATTTATATATACCCTGAAGTATTATTTCTGTACAACTTTCATCTTCCCACTAAGTATTTGAATATTTTTATTATTTATTCCCCTCAAAAAATTATTCACTTGTTGGGGCCAGTTGTGGCACAATGAGTTAATCCTCTGCCTGCTGCACGGGCATCCCATATGGGCACTGGTTCTAGTCCCAGCTGCCCCTCTTCCAATCCAGCTCTCTGCTATGGCCTGGGAAAGCAGTAGAAGATGGCCAAAGTCCATGGGCCCCTGCACCCACGTGGGATACTTGGAGGAAGCTCCTGGCTCCTGGCTTCGGATCGCGCAGCTCCAGCTATTGTGGCTATCTGGGGAATGAACCAAAGGAAGGAAGACCTTTCTCTCTGTCTCTCCCTATCACTGTCTGTAATTCTACCTCTCAAATAAATAAATAAAATCTTTTTAAAAAAGTTATTCACCCTCTTTCCTAAATCATATTTCATTTTCTTTCTTACAGTTTCAGAAAATTTTTAAACTGTTATTCCAGTGGGACAAGAAATGAAGAGCCAGTGCAGAGAATTGTAGCATCAGGTCTCACAGTGTCAACAATGAAAACATGGCAATAATATTCAGAAAGAACAGACTTCGTATGAGAAAGAAAAGGAAAAACACTAAAGTCCAATTTCATATGGTGCTTCAGTTTTTGGTGTAATGTTCTTTTCTTAAAACATATATTGTCAAAACCCTGGCTCAGCAGACCTTTCTAGCCAACCTTTGAGATTTCAGTCCAGTGCTGCGTTCTAAACATATTCTTTAGCAGATAGACTAATTAAGAACTTTTCTAACAGCAGCCAATGTTGGAAGGCCTTTGTTACATTTTTGTCACATATTCTACTTATGAAAATGAAGTGTGTCCTTAGGTATTTCAAAAGGTAATGTAGTATGGGTCCCAGTAGAGTAATGGACAGTACAGAGCCTTTATATCATTGCCATTATCCAATAGGGAGTGTTTGGTTTCCAATGATAGTGATGGTTCTCTATGGTATGTAGCTTCAAAGGTGCAGAATCAAAATGCAAGTTCTATGATTCCTCATATCTAGCATAACATTTTTTCTAAATTCACGTGCACTGTCAATTATGACAATTTTTTTGAAATTTTATATGTTTTATTTTGCACATAGGCATATTCAAACATCAGAAAGGACTTGAGCTGCACATGCTCTCTTGACTACACACCACATGGAGTTTGTCTCCTATCAGCTCCAAGTTCAGCCCTTACCTGAAGGACGTGCTTGAAAACTGGCTCCTCCTGAACTCTGTTTGCACCTCTGGCTGGCGCCATCTCTCTTTAGTCTTCTCCCCATGCTATTTTCTTTTTTATCCCTGTCTCAGTCTTTGACTTACATGCTCATCCTCAGATTGCCTGCAGCTTCACATTGGTTAACAAATTCATATGGGTTCAATCCCCATATTATAGTTCAGTCCTTCCTCTTCTTTTTAAGTTGCTTTTGAGATTTGAATCTTTCTTCATGCAAGGGTCTACTCTGCTTCCTATCAAAAAAAAAGCCCAGGACCGGATGGATTCACCACTGAATTTTACCAGACATTTAAAGAACTCACTCCAATTTTTCTCAAGCTATTCAAAACAACTGAAAAGAGAGGGAATCCTCCCAAATTCTTTCTATGAAGCCAGCATCACCTTAATTTCTAAACCTGAGAAAGATGCAGCAAAGAGAACTACAGACCAACTTCCCTAATGAGCATAGGTGCAAAAATCCTCAATAAAATTCTAGCCAATAGAATCCAACAAAACATACAAAAGATCATCCACCCAGAACAAGTGGGATTTATCCCTGGTATGCAGGGATGTTTCAATGCTCGCAAACCAATCAGTGTGATACACCACATTAATAAATGGCAGAAGAAAAACCATATGATTATCTCAATTGATGCAGAAAAAGCATTTGATAAAATATAAAACCCTTTCATGAAGAAAACTCTAAGCAAATTGGGTATAGAAGGAACATTCCTCAACACAATCAAAACAATTTATGACAAAATCATGGCCAGCATCATATTGAATGGGGAAAAGTTGGAAGCATCCCACTGAGATCTGGTACCAGACAGGGATGCCCATGCTCACCACTGTTATTCAGCATAATACTGGAAGTTTTAGCCAGAGCCATTAAACAAGAAAAAGAAATCAAAGGGATACAAATTGGGAACGAAGAAGTCAAACTATCCCTATTTGCAGATTATATGATTCTTTATTTAGGGGATCCAAGAGACTATGGGAACTCAGAAAAGTTTGGTAAGTAACAGGATATAAAATCAATGCACAAAACTCAACAGCCTCTGTATACACATACAATGCCACGGCTAAGAAAGAACTTCTAAGGTCAATCCCATTCACAATAGCTACAAAAAAAAAAAAAAAAATCAAATACCCTGAAATAAACTTAACCAAGGATGTCAAAGATCTCTACGATGAGAATTACAAAACTTTAAAGACCGATATAGAAGAAGATACCAAAAAATGGAAAAATCTTCCATGTTCATGGATTGGAATATCATCAAAATGTGCATCCTGGGGCTGGCACTGTGGCACAGCGGGTTAATGCCCTGGCCTGAAGTGCCAGCATCCCATCCCATATGGGTGCCAGTTCAAGACCCACATGCTCCTCTTCTGATCCAGCTCTCTCCTGTTTCCTGAGAAACCAGTAGAGGATGGCCCAAGTCTTTGGGCCCCTGCACCCACGTGGGAGACCTAAAGAAGCTCCTGGCTCCTGGCTTCAGATCGGCACAGCTCTGGATGTTGTGGCCAATTGGGGAGTGAACCATTAGATGGAAGACCACTCTATCTCTCTGTGTATGTAACACTGACTTTCGAATAAATAAATAAATCTTTAAAAAAACACCCATTCTTCCAAAAGCAATTTATATGTTCAATGCGACACCAATCAAAATACCAATGAAATTCTTCTCAGATCTGGAAAAAATGATGCTGAAATTCATAGTGAGGCATGGGAGACATGAAATAGCTAAAGCAATCTTGTACAACAAAAACAGAGCCGGAGGCATCACAATGCCAGATCTCAGGACATACTACTGGGCAGTTATAATGAAAATAGCCTGGTACTGGTACAAAAACATATGGATAACCAATGGAACAGAATTGAAACACCAGAAATCAATCCAAACATCTACAGACAACTTATATCTGATTTATTTATGCATTTATTTATTTGACAGTGTTAGATAAAGAGACACACAGAAAGCAAGGTCTTCCTTCCGTTGGTTCACCCCCCAAATGGCCGCCATGGCCAGAGCTACACCAATCTGAAGCCAGGAGCCAGGTGCTTCCTCCTGGTCTCCCATACGGGTGCAGGAGCCCAAGTATTTGGGCCATCCTCCACTGCCCTCCCGGGTCACAGCTGGAATGTAAGAGGAGCAACCAGGACTAGAACCCTGCGCCCACATGGGATGGCAGCGCCACAGGCAGAGGATTAACCAAGTGAGCCACAGCACGGCCCCTAACCAACTTATATTTGATCAAGGATCTAAAACCAATTCCTGGAGCAAGGACAGTCTATTCAATAAATGGTACCGGGAAAACTGGATTTCCACGTGCAGAAGCATGAAGCAAGACCCCTACCTTGCACCTTGCACAATAATCCACTCAACATAGATTAAATATCTAAATCTATGACCTGACACCATCAAATTATTAGAGAACACTGGAAAAACTCTGCAAGATATTGGCACAGGCAAAGACTTCTTGGAAAAGACCTCAGAGGCACAGGTAGCCAAAGCCAAAATTAACAAGGTGGATTACATCAAATTGAGAAGTTTCTGTAATGCAAAAGAAACAGTTAGGAAAATGGAGAGGCAACCAACAGAATGGGAGAAAATATTTGCAGATTATGCAACTGATAAAGGATTAATCAATAACCAGCATCAATCAATAACTAGCATCTACAAAGAGATCAGGGAACTCCCCCACAACAAAACAAACAACACACTTAAGAGATAGGGCAAGGCCCTAAACAGATACTTTTCAAAAGAGGAAATCCAAACAGCCAACAGACACATGAAAAATGTTCAGGATCTCTAGCCATCAAGGAAATGTAAATCAAAACCACAATGAGGTTTCACCTTACCCAGATTAGAATGGCCCTCATACAGAAATCAACAAACAACAGATGCTGGTGAGGATATGGGGAAAAAGGCACACTAACCCACAGTTGGTGGGAATGCAAATTGGTACAGCCATTATGGAAGACAGTTTGGAGATACCTCAGAAATCTGAATATAGCCCTACATAGGACCTAGGTATCCCACTCCTCAGAATTTACCCAAAGGAAATTAAATTGGCAAACAAAAAAGTAGTCTGTACCTTAATGTTTATTGCAGCTCAATTCACAATAGCTAAGACATGGAATCAACCTAAATGCTCATCAATGGACTAGATAAAGAAATTATGGAATATGCACTCTATAGAATACTACACAGCGGTAAAAAAAAAAAATGAAATCTGGTCATTTGCAACAAAATGGAGGAATCTGGAAAACATCATGCTGAGTGAAATAAGCCAGTCCCAAAGGGACAAATATCACATGTTCTCCTTGATCTATGACACCTAACTGAGCACCAAAAAGGAAACCTGTAGAAGTGAAACGACACTATGAGAAGCGATGACTTGATCAGCCCTTTTCCTGACTGTCGAGGAAGAGCTTATTATTTTATTCTTTCTAGTATTTTCTTTTTCTACTTAATATCATTGGTTGATCTCGTTACTTAACACAGAATTATTCTGAGGTGTTTATACCCAATTGAAAATGGATCCCTGTTAAAAATAAGAGTGGGAATAAGAGAGGGAGGAGATGTACATTAGGCACACGTTCCCTTGGACTTATCCCTAAGGGTAAAGCTAAAAACTTACAATGGGACTCCAAATACCATTAAGTTGGCAGGTACCAATGCCATCTTACTAGTTAAAGTAATCAGTTTAAGTTCATAACTGATCATAAAAATAGGATTAAGTGTCAAAGGGATCACATAAATAAAACCAAGTGTCTGCTAATAATAACTGATAGAATTAAAAAGGAAAGACTTAGCTTTTTCTTTATGAAGTTAAAATATTGGTGTATGCTATAAATAAGAGTGTCAATTGTTAAGTCAACAACAGGAGTCACTGTGCACTTACTCCCCTTGTAGGATCTCTGTCCTTAATGTGTTGTACTATGTGAATTAACGGTATAATGAGTACTCAAACAGTACTTTATACTTTGTGTTTCTGTGTGGGTGCAGTCTGTTGAGATCTTTACTTAGAATATACTGAATTGATCTACTATATATAAAGATAATTGAAAATGAATCTTGATGTGAATGGTATGGGAGTGGGAGTGGGAGATGGGATGGTTGCAGATGGGAGAGAGGTTAAGGGGGAGAAAAAGCCACTATATTTGGAAATTTACATTTATTAAATAAAATTTTAAAAAAAGAAAAAAATATTGGTGTTACAATATTTATTGCATCTTTTTTTTCTCAAATATGGAATGCTACTTTAGCATATGCCATTACATCCTCATGCACTTAAATGTGTTTCTGCATATATGTGTGTATATATATATATATATATATACTGTTTTATTAATTTATAGTAGACATAGGGTAAATATTTTAATAATTATATTCAATGTCTTATTATTACGATGAGGATTATTTTTACTCTTTTCTGTCTGTTATGATTTCTTATTCTCCTTCTTTGCTCTTATTTATTTATGCTATTGTTTTTCTTTGATGTTTCAGAAGGTTATTGAAGATTTGATGGTCTGTAAGGAAAAATTCATATCCATGTCATGAAATTGCCAGGACAGAAGTGCTTCAGTGGAAGATCATTGTCACTACACCCATATTCAACACAGATTTCATAACAAGGCCACTGCCACGGTTCAGATTTGTAGTCAAGCCAGGCAAACCAGCCCCAGCCTGGTGTGCCAGCAATCTGTAACCTTGTGAGGCTCTCAAATATTTATCTGCTCTATTCAGAGTAAGCTTTTTTCCATTTTTACCTACATTTAAAAACTTGATAAATATAACTGGTACCGCTGTTACACATAGTTGTTTGCCTAGCAGATCTCACATGACTTCCCTTTTCTACAACTTACTATCACTGGGAAAAAAAGCAGTGTTTGGAGCACCTCTCTTTCCCCAGTGTGTACTTTCTGTCAGTCTTACATTTGATTTTCAACTTGATATCACATGCTCTACTTTTTAAAAAATACAACAGTGATTTAGGATTTCTTTTTTTTTTTTTTTTTTTCGGTAGTTCTCAGCTTTCCAAATTCCTGTGTATCCCATTTCCTTTTCTATATGTTCCCATGAAATTAGGACTGGTAGGAAAAACAAATCCTATATTTAGGAATCCACATCGATAGAACTGAAAGTTGACTACTTTATTTTTCCCTGCTTCTAACTTTTAAAATATAAGTTTAGTTAAAAGTGTATTATAGGCCGGCGCTGAGGCTCACTAGGCTAATCCTCCTCCTAGCGGCGCCTGCACACCGGGTTCTAGTCCCGGTTGGAGCGCCGGATTCTGTCCTGGTTGCCCCTCTTCCAGGCCAGCTCTCTGCTGTGGCCCGGGAGTGCAGTGCAGGATGGCCCAAGTCCTTGGGCCCTGCACCCCATGGGAGACCAGGATAAGTAACCTGGCTCCTGCCATCGGATCAGCGCGGTGCACTGGGCACGGCGGCCATTGGAGGGTGAACCAACAGCAAAAGGAAGACCTTTCTCTCTGTCTCTCTCTCTCTCTGTCCACTCTGCCTGTCAAAAAAAAAAAAAAAGTTTATTATGTATATATACCCATATGTGTGTGCATACATGTATATGTGCATGTGTTTATACACTCTGTGGTCTTTGGAAGAATTTCTACGTGGATGATAATAGAAAACAAGCAAATTCCATGGTATCCCATCTTGCTGCATTGTCATCATCATGACTGATAGACTCAGATTGTTTCCAACTGACACTCATTGTCAATCAGTAAAATAAACATTTCCATCCCAACTCATACTGGATAGCACCTACTCCTGCTTTCAACTGAAATCAACTGCAGTGTTTAGTTTCTCCTTTTGTTTGCTTACCTAAATATAAGGAAGTTTACTTCAAAGATTCCACAGAAAAATGGAATCAAAGATACATTTTTTTTGGTAGAACAAATTTGGAAAGACATGCATAGCTTTCACTAATATGCATTTTCCATAAATATTTGAAGGCCCCTCCTTTGCATAAATTTATAAATATATTGTACCAAAATACAATTATTTTTTGAAAATTTTATTTATTTCTCCTAGAGACAGAAAGATAGAGTTGTCATCTGTTGGCTTCTTCCTCAGATGTCAAAATGGACAGATGGCTGGAGCTGTGCTGAAATTGACTCAAGTCAGGAACCAGAAATGAAATCAAGCTCTATTATGTAAGTAGCAGGACCCAGTCACTTTGGCCATCACAAGTGCCTCCCAGGTTCTGCAATAGCAAGAAGCTAGAGTAAGGACCTGGAGCAGGAACTTGAACCCAGGTACTCTGACATGGATGGAGACATCTTAACTGCTAGATTAAACACCTACTCCCTAAACTTACATTTCAGTTCCATGTTTGTATGAAATTTTCAAGTATTCTCATATTTGTTGAGCTAGAATCATGAATGATAAGATGCTACCTATCATGTAAATTTGATATTCCTGATCTTCAGGCATTCTGAGAATTATTACTTAATTTATTCAATATAGTGTTCATTTTATTAATTTTATATTTTTTATTTTGAAATGCTGAGAAACAAAGATGGACAAAGAAAGATATTAATCCACTAGTTCACTCCCCAAAAGCCCACAATAGCTGGAGTCAGCCAAGAAATCCAAGAGCCATCAAAATTTTTCTGGAAGTAAATGAGGATAACAGCACAACATACCAAAACTTATGGGATGCAGCAAAAGCAGTGTTAAGAGGAAAGTTTATATCAATAGGTGCCTACATCAAGAAATTGGAAAGGCACCACCAAATAGATGAGCTTTCAATTCACCTCAAGGATTTAGAAAACCTACAGCAAACCAGACCCAAATCTAGTAGGAGAAGAGAAATAATTAAAATCAGAGAAGAAATCAACAGGATTGAATCAAGAAAAACATTACAAAAAATCAGCCAAACGAGGAGCTGGTTTTTTGAAAAAATAAACAAAATTGACACCCCATTGGCCCAACTAACTAAAAAAAGAAGAGAAAAGACCCAAATCAATAAAATCAGAGATGAAAAAGGAAACGTAAAAACAGACACCACAGAAATAAAAAGAATCATCAGAAATTACTACAAGGACTTGTATGCCAGCAAACAGGGAAAACTATCAGAAATGGATAGATTCCTGGACACATGCAACCTACCTAAATTGAACCAGGAAGACATAGAAAACCTAAACAGACCCATAATTGAGACAAAAATTGAAACAGTAATAAAGGCCCTCCCAACAAAGAAAAGCCCAGGACCGATGGATGCACTGCTGAATTCTACCAGACATTTAAAGAAGAACTGACTCCAATTCTTCTCAAACTATTCAGAACAATTGCAAAAGAGGGAGTCCTCTCAAATTCTTTCTATGAAGCCAGCATCACCTTAATTCCTAAGCCGGAAAAAGATGCAGCATTGAAAGAGAATTACAGAACAATATCCCTGATGAACATAGATGCAAAAATCTTCAATAAGATTCTTGCCAACAGAATGCAACAACACATCAGAAAGATCATCCACCCAGACCAAGTGGGATTTATCCCTGGTATGCAGGGATGGTTTAATGTGCGCAAGACAATCAATGTGATACACCACATTAACAGACTGCAGAAGAAAAACCATATGATTATCTCAATAGACGCCGAGAAAGCATTTGATAAAATTCAACACCCGTTCATGATGAAAACTCTAAGCAAACTGGGTTTGGAAGGAACATTCCTCAATACAATCAAAGCAATCTATGAAAAACCCACAGCCAACATCCTATTGAATGGGGAAAAGTTGGAAGCATTTTCACTGAGATCTGGTACCAGACAGGGATGGCCACTCTCACCACTGCTATTCAATATAGTTCTGGAAGTTCTAGCCAGAGCTATTAGGCAAGAAAAAGAAATTAAAGGGATACAAATTGGGAAGGAAGAACTCAAACTATCCCTCTTTGCAGATGACATGATTCTTTATTTAGGGGACCCAAAGAACTCTACTAAGAGACTATTGGAACTCATAGAAGAGTTTGGCAAAGTAACAGGGTATAAAATCAATGCACAAAAACCAACAGCCTTTGTATACACAGGCAATGCCATGGCTGAGGAAGAACTTCTAAGATCAATCCCATTCACAATAGCTACAAAAACAATCAAATACCTTGGAATAAACTTAACCAAGGACGTTAAAGATCTCTACGATGAGAATTACAAAATCTTAAAGAAATAGAAGAGGATACCAGGAAATGGAAAAATCTTCCATGCTCATGGATTGGAAGAATCAATATCATCAAAATGTCCATTCTCCCAAAAGCAATTTATAGATTCAATGCAATACCAATCAAGATATTGAAGACCTTCTTCTCAGATCTGGAAAAAATGATGCTGAAATTCATATGGAGACAGAGGAGACCTCAATAGCTAAAGCAATCTTGTACAACAAAAACAAAGCCGGAGGCATCACAATACCAGATTTCAGGACATACTACAGGGCAGTTGTAATCAAAACAGCATGGTACTGGTACAGAAACAGATGGATAGACCAATGGAACAGAATTGAAACACCAGAAATCAATTCAAACATCTACAGCCAACTCATATTTGATCAAGGATCCAAAACCAATCCCTGGAGTAAGGACAGTCTATTCAATAAATGGTGCTGGGAAAATTGGATTTCCACGTGCAGAATCATGAAGCAAGACCCCTACGTTTCACCTTACACAAAAATTCACTCAACATGGATTAAAGGCTTAAATCTACGACATGACACCATCAAATTATTAGAGAGCATTGGAAAAACCCTGCAAGATAAGATACTGGCAATGACTTCTTGGCAAACACCCCAGAAGCACAGGCAGTCAAAACCAAAATTAACATTTGGGATTGGATCAAATTGAGAAGTTTCTGTACTCCAATTTTAACACTTATATATGATGCTCCCTGTAGGGAGGAAACCTCTGATTTATTTGTATTTTCATTTTAGTTTTTAAAACATGGTAATTCTCTTGGGTTTTCTCAAGGTATGGCATACTTGCACCTATCTTTAACAGCTGACTTTTCCAATTGCTTCATCATCACATTCCCCTTGCCTGCTGAAGGCTTTCTGTGTCTCTGCTTCTCTTCCCTTCACTGGTTCTCTTTTAGCGAACTAACATTTTTGAGGCACTCTATTTCCAATTTGCTTTAAACTTCTGACTCGACTCTGAATTTTCCTGCTTTTCTTTAAGCTTGAGTCAGGCTGTCAACACCACTTTTTGAATGCCTGCTGTGAAAAGATACAAAGGGAATCTAGGCAACATTTTCTTTCTTTGAAGGATGTAAAATCTACTTAGTGAAAGTGAGCATACATCTTCTTTAAAAGCATCTAAAATACACCCCAAAAATCTAAAATGTGCACACAAATTTATTTAGTGGGACCATTATGTATATTCTGAAGGAATGTAATGTTATTTAGAACCAAATGAGATTAATTAATACTTTCTTCTAGATATGAAATTTCTGAATCTCAATCAGGTATCATGTCATATTTTTATAACCAAAATTTTATGACACCCCATTATTATTCTGAAATGAAGTCATTAGATGATAAAACCTAATGATGAACATAATTTCAAAAAATTAATATATTGCCTTATAAGTGACATGAAGAATAGGCAAGCATAACTTATAATGAAATCATACGTATTTCAGAATAAAACAGATCAGACCCACACACTAGAAGACAAGATGAGGCAGAGTCAGACACTGGTCCTAAATGTGACAGCTAAAAATGTGTCAGTGTTAAAAAGATCAAGAGAGATACAGGCCGGTGCCATGGCTCAATAGGCTAATCCTCCACCTGTGGCACTGGCATCCCAGGTTCTAGTTCTGGTCGGGGCACTGGATTCTTTATTTAGGTCACTCCTCTTCCAGTACAGCTCTCTGCTGTGGCCCGGGAGTGCAGTGGAGGATGGCCCAGGTCCTTGGGCCCTGCACCCACATGGGAGACCAGGAGAAGCACCTGGCTCCTGGCTTGGGATCAGCACAGTGCGCCAGCTGCACCGCGCCGGCCACGGCAGCCATTGGAGTGTGAACCAACAGTAAAAAGGAAGACCTTTCACTCTGTCTCTACCTCTCTCACTATCCACTCTACCTGTCAAAAAATAAATAAATAAATAAATAAATAAAATAAAATAAAATAAAAGAGAGATACAGTTGTCAGAAGAGTGGTTTCCAAAGTTGTGACTGACTTCTATTCCACAGGAAAAAAAAAATTTCCCTTTATTTTTTATGCTAGGTACACTCATGAAAAATTTCGATGTCTATGAGAATACAAATATTTTAAAACAAATACAATACAATAAAACCTTGATTTTCTTTATCTAAGACATTTAAATTATGGTCTCAAATAATTAGGAACAGTATTTCAATTTACACAAATAGCCAGTTGCTATTCGAATATGGTGAGGACCTGGAACATTCATTTCTTGTACAAAACTGTTTTCACACTGAAGATGTTTAATATTTTGCTTCTCATAATCCTGTCCAATCACATTACAACCAAAGGTAATTTCACATATTTGCAAAACCATACCTTGGCAATGGCATTATCCCTGTTGAGAATAACTGACAGAACAAGAGTGGACAAATATGCAATGAGGAATGGGGCCAACCATTACAGAAGCTCCTTTCAATTCCATTCATTCCCAAACTTTGTTTGCATTAAAGTCATAGGGAAGAGATTCTGACTTAACTTTTTAACACACAGTTACATAGTGTTTGCTAGACCTGAAAGTGTTATAAACATTCTACAGATATTAATTTATTTAAAGCACATAACAACTCTTTAACACTACATTGTTATTATTTCCATGTTTCAGATTAGGAAACTAGGGCATTGAGAGGTTAAGTGTTTTCCCCGGTCAGGGAGTTAATAAATCCAGAAATCAAAATTCATGTCTAAGAGTTTTGACTTTAAGATAAATAGTAAGCGCTATGCTATGTAGCAAGTATATAGATCCCATTCCCAGGGGCCTGTGCTGTGGTGTGGTGGGCTAAGCCTCCACCTATGGCACCACCACTGCATATGGGTGCCAATTGGTATCCCGGCTGCTCTTCTTCCCCTCTAGCTCTCTGCTATGGGCTGGGAAAGCAGTAGAAGAAACACCTGGCTCCTGGCTTCAGATCAGTCTAACTCTTCCATTGTGGCCATTTGGGGAGTGATCCAGAGTATGGAAAACCTTTCTCTCTGTCTCTCCCTCTCTCTGTAACTCTACCTCTCAAATAAATAAATAAATAAATAAATCTTTTTTTTTAAAAGATCCCATCCCCAATGATTTTTGGTTCAGTATATCTGGGATAAATACAGAGAAACATGCATGTATTTGAAAAAACTTCCCAATACAGTAGATTGGCTTGTATTTGGGAGCCGTAGAATTATACCGCAGCATAATATGAAGAAACAAGAAATCTATGCCTAGATTGAATTTCTGTGTGTGTTGAGGTTTGATGGGAAAGGAAGGAAAACCAGTGGATGGGGGGCTATTCATTCAGAACCTTGGAAGCCAGACTAATACTTATTACTTTTACAAAATGGTCAATAGGAAACTATGTATTGTTCAAACAGCAAAATATATTGAAAAATGTATATCAGAGCAAAAATACAAACAGCATTGATAAATACAAAATGTGAGTATGGTATATTTATTTATTTATTTATTTATTTTTATTTATTGACAGGCAGAGTGGACAGTGAGAGAGAGAGAGACAGAGAGAAAGGTCTTCCTTTTGCCGTTGGTTCACTGTCCAATGGCTGCCACGGCCGGCACGCTGCGGCTGGCACACCGCGCTGATCCAATGGCAGGAGCCAGGTACTTATCCTGGTCTCCCATGGGGTGCAGGGCCCAAGCACTTTGGCCATCCTGCACTGCACTCCCGGGCCACAGCAGAGAGCTGGCCTGGAAGAGGGGCAACTGGGACAGAATCCGGCGCCCCGACCAGGACTAGAACCTGGTGTGCCAGAGCCGCAAGGCGGAGGATTAGCCTAGTGAGCCGCGGCGCTGGCCAATTTATTTATTATTATAAAGATAATAAATCTAAAGCTAGAAAAGCATAGCAGGTTATATGCATGGTGTGAAAAGATAGTAGGTAACCACTGAGTAACTCTCAATTATGAGGCTCACAAATCACTTAGACAACAGTGGATCATAAGCACTGGGAGTTAGAAAGTAGTTTGAGGAGCACTAAGGCCAGATAGCACGAACCCAAACAACAATAGGACCAGACAGAGATGCAAGCAGAATACTTCCAACATAATTGGGAGCATTGGTAGAGGTTGTCAAGCTAGGATATGCAAGGTTACCTGAACTCTGTTCTTGGCATTTACTCATAAAATTATACTACCTTCACATACGCAGATATGAATCCACAAATTCAGACTTTGATTAAATAATTCACATTTTTTCATGTTATCCTTAAACATATTTTGGGAGTTCTATGATACAATTTGTTGAAATTTGGGTATAATTTTTTCACTTATTTTCATAATATATGATAAGTGACTGTGAGTGATTTTCTAAAGTACTGCTGGATGGTCTTCTATTCACTCTTCCATCACAACAAGTTGGAAAACACAGAACCAGCTATTGCAGTTGGTTTTCTATCCTGTGAAATGAGAAGGTTGATCTGGAGTAGTGATCTCTTAATAAAAAAAAAAAGCAATCGGGGCTGGTGTTACAGCATACCAGGTAAAGCTACTTCCTGTGATGTTGACAGCCATATCATCTTACAAAAGACAATGGGATCCCATCAAATCCCTTAGCTAACAGAACCTGGACCCTAAATGTAGGCAGTAAATTCACCATTAGCTCAACACTTCAGCCTTTAGCCCTGCCTGAAAATATGATTGGTGTTCTCGTCTGGAAGCAATAATTCCAAAGATTTACCCTTGACCTTCTAAAGGGTGAATTTTTAAATCTATAATCACTTTACCTTTGTAATTAGCAATGCTCTAAATTCAACTTACAATGCATAGAATGCTGCAGGAGCACAGTGTTGAGTCAATCTAGGGGGTGCCATTCAGCCTTTATTCCATGGAACCTTCTACCATAAGGAATATAGCCAGGTGTCTAAAATGGTGCAGCCTTATTGAGCTGTGAATCTCTCAAGAATGTTTAAATATATTTCCCACTTAAATGTATCTTAACTTGGGACTTGTCAAATTACTCAGTTTGGCTAGCACATGCACATATTGTTTCCTGTAAATCCTCCAAGTACACATATATTTTCAGTTGTTTTGAATTTTCTATCTCTCAATTTGAGTCCTAATTCTTTTTTTAAGATTTATTTTATTTTATTCATTTGAAAGACAGAGTTACAGAGAGAGGTAGAGACAGAGAAAGAGAGGTCATCCATCCACTGGTTCACTCCCCAGATGGCCACAATGGCCAGAGCTACGCCAATCCAAAGCCAGGAGCCAGGAGCTTCTTCTGGGTCTCCCACTAATTCTTTTACTACTTGGTTAAGAAACTCCTACTCATCATTTTCAATAATTTATTATAAATTTATTTATTTGAAGTACAGACACACACACAGAGAGAGAGAGAGAAAGAAAGAGATGGAGAGAGATGGAGGGAGGGAGGGAGGGAGAGAGAGAGAGAGAAATCTTCCATCCACTGGTTTGAGAAATCTTCCATCCACTGGTTCACTCTTTAAATTCCTGCAATAGCTAAGGCTGGGCCAGGACAAAACCAGGAGCCAGGAGATTCTTCTGGGTCTCCCACTAATTCTTTTACTACTTGGTTAATAAGCTCCTACTCATCATTTTCAATAATTTTTTTATACATTCATTTATTTGAAGTACAGAAACACAGAGAGAGAGAGAGAAAGAAAGAGATGGAGAGAGATGGAGGGGGAGAGAGAGAGAGAGAGAGAGACGGAAACAGAGAAATCTTCCATCCACTGGTTTGAGAAATCTTCCATCCACTGGTTCACTCTTTAAATTCCTGCAATAGCTAAGGCTGGGCCAGGACAAAACCAGGAGCCAGGAGCTTCTTCTGGGTCTCCCACTAATTCTTTTACTACTTGGTTAATAAGCTCCTACTCATAATTTTCAATATTTTTTTATAAATTTATTTATTTGAAGTACAGAGAGAGAGAGAAAAGAGAGAGAAAGAAAGTGAAAGAAATGGAGAGAGATAGAGGGAGGGAGGGAGGGACGGAGAGAGAGAGAGGGAAATCTTCCATCCACTGGTTCAAGAAATCTTCCATCCACTGGTTCACTCTTTAAATTCCTGCAATAGCTAAGGCTGGGCCAGGACAAAACCAGGATCCAGGAATTCAATCTAGATCTCTCACACAAGTGGCAGGGATTCAAATACTTGAGTCATCATTGGCTGCCTCCCAAGGTACCCAACAAGAAGAAGCTAGAATTGGAAGTGGAGCCAAAACTTAAACCTAGGCACTCCCTAGGGGCATCTTAAACACTGTACCAAATATCTGTCCAAAAAGTTTATTAAAATGACAATAAGCCATTTTTCTCTCTTTGTAGAAAAAAAAAAAAAAACACTGGAATTAAGTTAATCATAAAATGGCACTTCCTAGGTAATAACATATTTACTTATTTGTTATACTCTTTCTATCACAAGGAAATGAAGCAATCTTGTAGAATATACTACATTTACCAAGTAAAACATAATATTGACAGTGATCATCACAATTATTACCATTATGAAAATCATAATAGTACTTAATTATATAAATTATACATACTTTTATTTGTATATCTACCCTAAAACATGAATCAAAGAGGAATGCTTGTGTATTTGGGGCATAGTTTGACATTAGTCTGAAAACCATAATTTATTTGAAGTTGAAAATCTAACCCAAAGTAACACAAGAAAATGAAAGCAGTTAAGAATCTAGGACTGGAGCTGAAATCTGCCATGAAGGAAGTCTCACTTCATAAAATATTGAAATTCTTTAATGCAGGCTTGAATATGTACAGGAGAGTAAGAAATAAAACATAAAAACTAAATTAAAAATTATGATACTTTTGCAAGTTATTTCAAGTCATTGCTTGTGTTTAACTGTTTCTTCCTATTAAGCTCCTGAAGAAGAAACAGGCAGCATGTGCAGACCCAAGTCTTTGCTTTCCTCCTTTCCAAAGTACTAATGTTGTACTGGTAAATTCAAAAGTATATGACCACTGCATAAGAAGAAGCAAAAGACTGAAAGCAATAAGAAAATGAAATGAGGTCCCAGTGTTCAGTGCAGTGTTTGGGACACCCACATCCTTTGGAAAACCTTAGGTTCCAATCCTGTATCCATTTCCAACTCCAGTTGCCTGCTAATGTGCATCCTGGGAGACAACAAGTGATTGCTCAAGTACTTGGGTCCATGACACCCACATGGGAAACCTGAGGTGAGTTCCCAACTTTGCTTCAGCGTTTCATCCTGTCCCCGCCTGGGCTGTTGTGGGTATTTAAGCAGAAGGAAGATTGTGTGTGTGTGTGTGTGTGTGTGCCTTTCAAATTAAACAAATGTGTCTGAGATGACACTGAAAAATATGTTATCATTATTTCTTCTGTTTATGTTCTAGAAATTTGAACATCAACATTTGTTTCTTACACTTACCTCATGGGCTCTATTAGCAAGAATAAAGTGGAATCTACTTCCTCAGCAAAGCCTCCTGATGCAAGAAAATGGTAAGTGGTAAGAGAAAAATCAGATGAGATCTTTTACTTCAATATATTTTAGAAGAATTTCAGGTAAATAAAATAGGGAACAGAATAATTCAGTATTTATTGATTTACAGTTTTGGGTAACTTACTTTGGTATATGAAAGTAGGATTCTCATAATGAAAAGTTTAGAAAAAGTTTTGTTCTTGCCAGATATCTTAGCAGCCTCATAATTGTAATCTCTAAATAGTGTAAATTTTGTATTCTGTGCACCATAAATTCAAAATAAATTTGGCATGTAACTGGTTTGTATTATATCTATAGATGTGGATGTGAATTTTACATACATGCTGGTTTCTAATATGTCTTCTTCACTCTAGAGGTTACAGGCTTCCTGTTATTAAACAGTTGGCTTTTACAAACAAGTTTTTTCCTCTCTCCCCTCTAAAGAATAACAAAATAAATTATTTCATAGGTATTTAAATATGCTCAAGAATCTCTAAACATGTAAGAGAATACTACCAAGTTGTTTGATCCTAATAGCCCCCTCTATCTGGGACTCTCAGTTATCTAAACTCAGTCCATTTGCTTACCTACCGTTCACTCTTCATCCACTACAATCTGTTCTATATGCTGCTTTCCACATCAAAACAACTCTCATCAAATTAACTAGTGACTTTCCAATAACTTAATTCAGTGAAATTTTCTATTCACATTCCCCTTGATATCTATGAGGCATTTGACACTATTGAGCATTCTTATATTCTTCCATGGGTCTTTTCCCTTGTCTTCTAAGATGTCTCACACTCGAGGTTTGCTTATTATCCTTCTAGCTGCTCTAGTTTGGACTTATTTGCAGATTCGTCATTCTCTAACTGGACTGTAGATATGGTAGCACCTTAAGGCCTAGGTCGATGGCTCAAAAATCTCTATCACTTAACCAGACCCCTCCTCTGAGACTAGACATTTATGTCAGAAAGTTGATTCATCTTTAGTCTTGGTGTCCATATGATGCCACAAGTCAACATCTCTGGGACAAAACTCTAAAATCTTCATTCTGAATTAAAATCTCATGTTAGCATATTCTCTCTCACTAAGTGAGGATATCACTCATTTGACTGAGCAAGTCTGAAATGCAGGGTCCTCAGTGAATCCACTTTAAATGTCTCTTGACTTCATTCATTCTTCTCTATGACTATTCTACATGCTCCAGTCTCATCTAAACCAGCACGCTATCTTCTCTACTGTTGTCTCTCCCGTTCATGTGGCCCATGCCACTCTGCCACGGAAATGTTTCACCCTGAACCTGAAGCATATCTAATAATTCAAATGTGACTTGATCATACTCCTACTTAAAATCTTTCAATAATGAACCCCTAATGAACCTAGAATAAAGGCCAGAATTCTCAGTGCAGGCTTTAGCCCCTACTCAGGCTAGTTCCTAACAATATTTCTAGCTTCACATCACACACTTTATTTCTCACTTTTTGTTTTTCTGTCACCCAAGCCTTCTTTTAATTCCTAGAGCTCATCATACAAGCGCCATCAGAATGTCTTTCACATGCTAGTCCCTAAAACCCAAAGTGATAAGTCTTCCTTATAACCACTTCACACATTGCTTGCTTAACTTTAACTCATCTTCCAGATCCTAGCTTGAGAATCTCTCTCTCAGGAAAAGTTCCCTGGCAACCAAGTCTATGTGATGTTACTTGGTTAACTGAATTCACTGAATTCTTTCTTCTCTTCAGAAAATTTATCAAAATTTCCTATCATATACTTGTTTTGTGGTTGTGTTTTGAATGACTGACTTCCCTGACATACTATTTCAGTTAAGCAGAAATTCTGGTTTCTCACATCTTTTTATCCCTGATGTTTAGATTCTTACTTATGAAGCTCTTATTTGCTTTTAAATCATCATACATATAATATGCTATTATAAATAATACTTTGAAAAAAACTAGTGCATATTTTATATAATTAAATGCCAATACCCAATCTTTTACAATACTTTTTCATGTAATTTTTTATCCTATCACTTTGAAAAACAACTATAGAAAAGGTAAAGATAAACCTATAACTCATTGAAGCTAAAGTTAATAACTTTGGAACTACTAATCACATCCCTTATTACCATAAGTATAAATTCTTTCTATTGTACCTATAACCTTAGATTCAATTTTTTAATTACAGAAAAACACACACATAAACATAAAATCTATCATTTAAATTCTAGTAGGCACTTAGCTTACATCTCAGTCTTTGTTCGCAACTATAAATTTAAAAAATCATAGCGGCTGGAATTTGCCACTTGGATGAGAAGATTTTTAGAAGAGCAGTGGACAATACACGTTCTGACTATTTTTTTTTCTCTCTCAAACTGTAAGTAGAGAAGGCTCTCTTAGGGTAGCAGTGAAAAACCACTTTTCCTCTCAGTGTGTTTAATTATAATCTCACAATTGTCACCCTCAACACTGTCAAAGGTCATTCTTGGCAAAAGCAGGTGCTATATGCACTGTACTTAGCAGTAAACATGGGTCATTGAGTTCAGAATCAAAATCACTGACACTGATTAAAAAATAATCTTGTTATTAAATAATGAGTTTTATACAGTTTTCAAACAACATAACTTACACAAGAATCACTGATAAGGCAATTAGTATACAGATAAGAGATATTTCTTAGCCAGTCCAAACACAGGACACTTTACCTTTGGCCACCTAGCAGTGAAGAGCCAGATGGAAAGGTGGAATGGATTCAAAGGACAGCAGTGAATGCAAATAACCAATGTAAACATTGAACCTACAGACCAAATGAGGTTTAACACTGGGGAAGACCAAAAATAAGCAGAAAACATCACAGTGAATCTTAGGTGAGATACATTATACAACTGCCTCCTGATTACACAAGCCCACACTTTCCATGTGCTTCCATTACATCTCTGTATGCAACAACTACTTCCTTGTCTCATTGTGAAGCTAGGCCTTTTACTTCACATTAGCCCTTGAACTCCGAAGAGAAAATCGTCCTTTCTAAACAGAGGATTTATAAACCATTGCATGCTTCTGCTGGAGCTCTTCCTCTTTTCTCTGTGCTATAGAGCAAGTCAGTCAAGATTCAGGGCTGCTTCCTCAGACTAGAGTTTGGAATGAAGAAGATACAACAGCCACACTAACATCTGTGCACTGAAGTCATGGTTGTCAGTAAATACCATTAATTGAAAATAGAGCTCTACTCTGAATTAATTGGAGATTATTACTGCAGCCATTCTAGTGAAAGAAAAATGATGCAATGAGCATCCACCAGGACTACCTTTTTGTGTGTAGTCTAGGAAACTTCACAAAATCAGGACTGAAATTTTAAAGTCTGCTCAAGATGATGGGCATTTGCTAGGAGCAAGGATTTGTGCCCAAGTCTGAAAGAAAGGAGGTAAGTCTTGTATGTTGGGAATTCACATTCCATTTGGGAGAACTTTTATGGCTTCAAATTGTGAATGAAAATTGCTCACAAAATATAAGCAAGAGTAGTGGGCTTTAAGACTCATTCTCTTCACAGAAAAAATACCACAAAACTTTTCATAGGAAAATTAGAATTTCATTTGAAACTGAAGAAAGGCAAGATCATCTTGTATAGGTGAACAAGAGGAATAATCCCATTACTGTAATTAAACACATAGGCAAACATATAATATAAGAAGGGAGCATCATTAAACATGTATAAGAAAGAAACTCATGACTGGAGCATAGGGAGATTACTGATGCCATAGACAGGAGTGTCAATTGGTAAAGTCAACAACAGGAGTCACTGTGCACTTACTCCTCATGTAGGATCTCTGTCCTTAATGTGCTGTGCATTGAGATTTAATGCTATAACGAGTACTCAAACAATATATTTCACTTTGTGTTTCTATGGGGGTGCAAACTGTTGAAATCTTTACTTAATGCATACTAAACTGATCCTCTGTAAAAAAAAAAAAAAAAAAAAAAAAAAGAAATTATCAATTCCCAACTTGACTCTCACTGGGATTAAACATGACAATAGGTCTGCTCTGATTTCATCATCATTAAAAAAAAATCATCTATTATTTTTCACTTTATGTTTCTGTGTGGGAGCAAACTGTTGAAATCCTTACTTAATGTATACTAAGCTGATCTTCTGTATATTAAGATAATTGAAAATGCATCTTGATGTGAATGGAAGGGGAGAGGGAGTGGGAAAGGGGAGGGTTGTGGGTGGGAAGGACGGTATGGGGGGGAAGCCATTGTAATCCATAAGTCATACTTTGGAAATTTATATTCATTAAATAAAAGTTTAAAAAAAAAAAAGAAAGAAGGCTTCAATTCAGAGAATAGAAAGGTTAAGGCAAACTAGGGAGCTTAGCATGCCAATCTACGGAGCACCAATATGGAGTTTTACTAATTAATGCTGAGACACTTGGAAATAATGTCAGAAAGTGATTACAGGATTCCCTACATACTCTGGCCCATGAGTTTAGGCAGCAGTGGTCAGATTCATTTTCTCTATTTCATGTCACAACCAGAAGAGAGTAATTCAGCCCTGGAAACTCAGATACAGCATGGTGTAGAGTGGAATTGGTTGAGAATGTGTTAGGCAGTCAGCTAACGCTCTTTCTAAATCATAAAACTCTGCTCTTCAATTTGGGAAACCTGCTACATGAGTTAATTTAAGTTGCCTATAATTCTATAAAACAAATATTTGATTTTATAATCCTTTCTTTTCTTTCTAATTTTATCTTACCTTTTCTCATAAATTAAAAGAAAAAACTACAGATTGTAATTCTGCAACACTACAAATGAAATTTCAAACACATAAACCCGTATTCTTATTAAATATTGTGGCTAAAATTACGAATGCTAAGTGTGCTTTGCTAATGGAATATTTAATGAGTTTAAGACAATATTGCAGTGCTAATCTAAGCTTAGTATTTCTTGTGTTATTTTATTTCAAATTACATTTAATATTTCATTAACACTCTACTAATATTTAATATACTTTTACATTATAAACACTACTATGAAATCTTGAATTATTATGCATTAATATATCTCTTATTTAGAAAATCACCCATGTCTTATTTACAAAATCTTGAGAATGATGCTAAAATGTTAGCTTAGAAATAACTGGCTTGAAGTAATGTACTGAATGAGAGTACTTACAGAACTGGTTCAGGCAACTTCATTATCAATCAAATCTGTATTTACATATGAATTATTAAATGAAAAAAAAGAGATTTTCTAGATAATTCATGCAAGGTTTCATTATTTATTTATTCTACTTATTTGATAGGTTATTTTTGCACAAAAATTATAGTTAGCCAGAATTCTACTAGATTCATCACTTTGCATTAGATATGTAGACAGCATATCCATTTGTGTGTAAAACAGGAAAAGTTGCAAATATATTCCCAATAATTTTCTGAGGTCTCCCATTATTATATTTGTATTAAAAGGTCAAAGAAAAATGTTCAAATGAATACAATTGACCTTTTCTTAGTAAACTTGATTCACGAATCATTATGGAAGCCATACCATGGATAAGACTATTATTCTAGGGGTCATAACTCCTGAGACCAGAGAAAAACTAGAGACATTTAATCCAAGTCTAATCAAGTTACTCTCTTATTGATATCCCTTTAATGCAATTCCATTGCATTTGGTCTCTGCTTGCTTCTTCATCTTCACTCAGGTGCTAAAGAATGGACATCTACCACAGCAGACCCATAGAATGGCAAATGTCCTAAACAACACTCCGGCCTCAGAATCAGCCCTTAAGGCATGTGGATCCGGCTGAAATGCCCATGAGAGTATTTCAGGCATGGAAAGCCAGACACTCTGGGGAAAAAAAAAAAACCTAAATGAAAGAACAGGTCATCAAAGAAGGAGGTACCTTTCTCTGAAGGGAGGAGAAAACTTCTACTTTGACCATGGCCTTGTCTAAATATGATCAGAGTCAGTGAACTCAGGGGGCTTCCATAGCCTTGGCAGCTCATGACAAGAGCCTAGGGTGATTACTGACGCCATAAACAAGAGTGTCAATTTGTTAAGTCAACAACAGGAGTCACTGTGCACTTACTCCTCATGTGGGATCTTTGTCCTTAGTGTGCTGTACATTGAGATTTAATGCTATAACTAGTACTCAAACAGTATTTTTCACTTTATGTTTCTGTGTGGCAGCAAACTGTTGAAATCTTTACTTAATGTATGCTAAACTGATCTTCTGTATATAAAGAGAATCGAAAATGAATCTTGATATGAATGGAAGGAGAGAGGGAGTGGGAAAGGGGAGGGTTGCGGGTTGGAGGGACGTTATGGGGGGGAAGCCATTGTAATCCATATTCTGTACTTTGGAAATTTATATTCATTAAATAAAAGTTAAAAGAAAAAAGAATGGACATCTAGGCTTCTAAACAATTTCTACACACAAAATTATATATCATCCCCTCATACTGAGATTGGTATTTCTTCCCTGTCAACTGTTATTGATTTTATTTCTTCTTTCTTCATTGTCTTATTTTTTGAATACAGTATGTGACAAACATACAGGAAGTCTAAAAATGACAAATATACCAGCTTACAAATTCTAACAGTGAACATTCCTGTAGCTCCCACCAATATCAAAAACCAGCATGACTGTCCAATGGAAATACTTGTGGACTCTCTTGTGGATAGTAGCACCCCTATACCCCTAGTAGTAACCATGCCAGCCATTCTGAATCTTTTGCCTTAAAGTTTTACTAATTGTAGATCTTGAAATGATAAGATTTAATTTGTTGCCTGTGTTTGAAAGGTATGTAAATGGAAAACACACCACAGACTTTAAAAAATATCTAGCTTCTTTTACACAGCATTTTAAAGGCTTACTCAATTTTTCACAAATGTTTATATATAAGCATGTTCAAATGTAGTATTTTTGGAAAAATATTCAGTAGGATTTTTTAACCCATTCTAATATTGACAGGTATTTGGATATTTCTAGCATTATATAATGAATAGCTATAATGAATAGACTTACTATGAACATTCTTGTCCCTGTTTCCTAGTCATTTCCTGTGCACATAGGGTAGAACTGTTAAATCATACAGTACGTACATCTTCAGCATCTTCCAATAGGGTCAAGATTTTCATAGGAAATGTCATCATTTCATATCCCCATTATCAATTTATGAAAATTCTTGTTGCTCCACATCTTCACCAACATTTGATTTTTTTCAACTTTAAGATTTTGCCACGATGATCATTGTAAATTGATATTTATGTTCTCTTGGTTTTTTTTTTACTTTACAATTTTAGTTTTTTCTTCTTGATAATTGTACATTTAATATTTTGGTGCAATATTAGAAGTTTAAGTGGAAACAATATGTACTCTTCGTCATTCTGACAACCAAGGAAATTCTTCTCAGGCTTTAGCATTAAATGTAATGCTTACTTTATGTTTTCTTTAAGATACATTTCATTAAATTTCTATAATTTTCCTAGTTTATGAATTTCTATTATAACTGGATATTAAATTAGCAAGTGTTTCTTCTGCATTTTATGTGATAATTATATGATTTCTCTTCCTTGTTAGGTTAATATGAAAATTACATTTTGCATATGTTGTGAAACCAAACTTGTACCCTGAAATAAATCAAACCTGGTTGTGAAGTATCTTTTTTTTTTTTTTTTACTAAAGTCAGATTAGGCTTAGTATTATTTTAATTATAGCTTTAATATCTATGTTCAGGACAGAGGTAGGTCTGCAACAGTTTTTCTTGTGTAATTTTCTGGGTTATACAGTGAAAGCCATGTTACTTTAAAAATACAAGGTAGAAAATTGTCTTCTTTTTCTATTCTGGAAAAATTTGTATAAAAACTGTAATTATTGTTTTCTTTAAATATTTGGTATAGTTTACTGGTGAGCTTTGGGGCATGCTGTGTGTGGGTGGGTTCAGGAGAGGGGTAGGAGAGAAAGATACAAAGTCAGGGTTCTTTTAAATGTGTGTTGTTCATAATTTATATTTATTAGGGTGTCAGAATTAAGTTGCATTTTTCTTGGAATGTGTTCTTTGCAGGTAAATGCTAATATTTACTAATATGTGATCCCTGTTAAACATGAGTAGGAATAAGAGAGGGAAGAGATGTACAATTTGGGACATGCTCAAGCTGACTTGCCCCAAATGGTAGAGTTAGAAACATACCAGGGACTCCAATTTAATCCCATCAAGGTGGCATGTACCAATGCCATCTCACCAGTCCAAGTGATCAATTTCAGTTCACAATTGGTCATAATGAAAGGACTAAGAGTCAAAGGAAGCACATAAACAAGTCTAGTACCTGCTAATACTAACTGATAGAATAAATAAAGGGGAGAGTGATCCACATGGGAAGCAAGATACTCAGCAGACTCATAGAATGGCGGATGTCCTAAACAGCACTCTGGCCTCAGAATCAGCCCTAAAGGCATTCCGATCTGGCTGAAAAACCCATGAGAGTATTTCAGGCATGGAAAGCCAAGACACTCTGGCAAAAAAAAAAAAAAAAAAAAAACAAACCAACCCTAAATGAAAGATCTCTGTGAGTGAGATCCCAGTGGAAAGAACAGGTCATCAAAGAAGGAGGTACCTTTCTCTGAAGGGAGGAGAGAACCTCCACTTTGAATATGACCTTGTCTAAACAAGATAAGAGTCGGAGAACTCAGAGGGCTTCCATAGCCTTGGAAACTCATGACTGGTGCATAGGGAGATTACTGATGCCATAGACAGGAGTGTCAATTGGTAAAGTCAACAACAGGAGTCACTGTGCACTTACTCCTCATGTAGGATCTCTGTCCTTAATGTGCTGTACATTGAGACTTAATGCTATAATGAGTACTCAAACAGTATATTTCACTTCGTGTTTCTATGGGGGTGCAAACTGTTGAAATCTTTACTTAATGTATACTAAACTGATCTTCTGTAAAAAAAAAAAAAAAAAGAAGAAGAAGAAATTATCAATTCCCAACTTGACTCTCACTGGGATTAAACATGATAATAGGTCTGATCTGATTTCATCATCATTTAAAAAATCATCTATTATTTTTCACTTTTTGTTTCTGTGTGGGAGCAAACTGTTGAAATCTTTACTTAATGTATGCTAAACTGATCTTCTGTATATAAAGAGAATCGAAAATGAATCCTCATGTGAATGGAAGGGGAGAGGGAGTGGGAAAGGGAGGGATGTGGGTGGGAGAGACGATATAGGGGGGGAAGCCATTGTAATCCATAAGCCGTACTTTGGAAATTTATATTCATTAAATAAAAGTTAAAAAAAAATTACTAATACATTTTCTGTAAGAACTTTCATTACTCTTCTAGTGATATTCTTCTTTGAATCTGTACTATTCAGTCATATGTAATAATTTTTATTATTATTTATTCTTTCTTTCCTTCTATTTTCCATTTTATTTTGTTATTTTCTATGCTATTAGTTTAAAAGTAGGGCTTTAACTGTACCCCACAATGTTTGATACTTAATATTGTTTCTACTCCAACAGTCATCTAATTCTATTTTTATTTCTTTCTTAATCCATGAGTTATTTATAAATGATTGCTTAGTTTCAAATACATTAGTTTCCTATTTATCTTTTATTTTTGATTTCTAGAAAACTATTGTGTGATCACAACATGTCCTCTGTGGGACTTCAGTTCCTCATTTCTAGAGGGAGGGATGAAAAGGGACAAACAATTGTCATTCTATCAATGTCTATGTACACTTGAAATGACCACAAGTTAATTGTGTGTATGGTAATATGTATGTAAATTAGATCATTGCGCTACATTTTTTGTTGCTGAATATTCAGTAATATTGTTATCCAATTGTAACAAAATATCTTTGTTTTTCTGCATATTCTGCAAGTTATAGAAAGAGCTGTGCTAATATCTTCATGTTAATTATTTTCATATACATTTAATGGTCATAAAATTTCAAATTATTCCACCTTCCTAATGAACTGAATCTTTTGTCAATTAAAGTATCTCCCTTTATCTCTAGTAAATATACATTAGTCTATTTTGATATAGTACAATCACATCAAGCAAACTTTCTTTTAACAGAGAGTTTGCGTAACATATCTTGTATTTACTCTCAGACTTTTTGGTTCATATATTTTACTTATGTCTTGTGAACACCATATATTTTGAGTTTTGTGTGTTTAGTTTCAATTCAATAATTGTGAGTTTTAGAAAGAGCTTTTTGACTATTCATATTTTATGTAATTATTAGTACATATGAGTTTATGCCCATCATTTTACTGGATTACATGTATGTACAATTATTCATCTTGCATTTTCCTTGCATTTAATTGGCATAATTGTCTACTTACTGTGCCAGTGTTCAATTACACTTTTAGCAATACTAGGAGAGATGACGATACAGATAGAGGTAGTTATGAAAGGATTTTTTACATAGACTACCTTATGAAATTATAAGCATTGGTTAAGTATTCCCTGTAAAGTTGCCATTTGCAAGTTTAATGCTAGAGCTTGAAATTCTATTGGGCAGTAAGTTAGAAAAGAAATAGGAAAGCAAAGTAGAGAAATCAAGAAAAAGTTGGAACCCTTACTCATGAGCTGGAGTCCACAAGTTCAGACTGGGTCCTAGGTCAATTATTGTTCTTAACCTTGATGCTGTGGGATCTTGCAGAAGTCAGGACCTTTGTCATGGTGTTAAATCCATTCTACCTTGCCTCAAGAATCAGAGAAGCTGTAGGAGGATCCAAGGAAAGATGGTGAAGTAGATATTTGATGCAATGATTAACATGCTACTTCAGATACCCACATCGCATATCAGAGTGTCAGCGTTCAAGTCCTAGCTCTGCTTCCTATGCCAGCTTCCTCTAATGTGTACCCTGGGAGGTGGCAGGCAATGGCTCAAGCAGGTAAGTCCCTTACACCCACATGAGAGATCCAGTTTGAATTATTTGCTCCTGGTTTCCCCTTGACCCAGCACCCACTATGTGGGTATTTGGGGAGTACACCAGTGAATGGAAGATATATTCCTCTCTTTCTCTCCTTATCTCTCTCTCTCTCCCTCTCCCTCTTTCTCTCCTCTCTCTTTTAACCTTCAAATAACTAACTAAATAACTAACTAAATAAGAAAAGTGGGACCCTTTCTGCCATAGTCACTGACTCAAGTCAATAGAGTAGGCCAGCAAGTAAAGGACAGTATCATAAAAAAGCTACATAAAGACTGTTGCTTCCCTCTCACTTTAGAAATCCTCCACCAGAATGTATGGATTATCCAAACAGGATAGAAAGTCTGAGAACCATGATTTAGTCTAACCATTGTAAAGCCACCACAACTGGTTTAGGTTATTCCACATTTTCTCCCATGATTTACACATTTCAGAAATGACATACACTTTCATATTCTTTTAGTGAGTGCCACAATGATTAGTCTATATGTAGTCTTTATCTTAAAATTCTAATGTTGTTTGTGCTTTTATTAAATTTCACTGGACTCCACACTTTAACTCCATTCAGCACTTGCCCTATATGTGCTATTGTTGTAATATATTTCAATTCTCCCTGCATTACAACTCATAAATCAGTTGCATTTTTACTTTGGATATTTGTAAAATTTAGAGTTTTTCCCTCTACATTCTTTCCTGCATCTACAAGTTCCTATATGGGACTATTTTCTTTCTGTCTGAAGAAATCTTTTTAAAATTTCTTTTAATGTGGGTTCGCAAATTATGACCTTTTGTTGGTTTTTTAATAGTGTTATATTAATATTTAATTAATTTGTGGGTGCATTGTTTTTTTTTAACTTTTATTTAATGAACATAAATTCCCAAAGTACAGCTTATGGATTACAATGGCTCCACCTCCACATAATGTCCCTCCCACCCGCAACCCTCCCCTTTCCCACTCCCTCTCCCCTTCCATTCACATGAGGATTCATTTTCGATTCTCTTTATATACAGAAGATCAGTTTAGTATATATTAAGTAAAGATTTCATCTATTTGCACCCACATAGAAACACAAAGTGAAAAATACTGTTTGAGTACTAGTTATAGCACTAAATCACAATGTATAGCACATTAAGGACAGAAATCCTACATGAGAAGTAAGTGCACAGTGACTCCTGTTGTTGACTTAACAAATTGACACTCTTGTTTATGGCGTCAGTAATCACCCTAGGCTCTTGTCATGAGCTGCCAAGGCTATGGAAGCCTTTTGAGTTCTCCGACTCTGATCATATTTAGACAAATTCATAGTCAAAGTGGAAGTTCTCTCCTCCCTTCAGAGAAAGGTACCTCCTTCTTTGATGACCTGTTCTTTCAACTGGGATCTCACTCACAGAGATCTTTCATTTAGGTCTTTTTTTTTTTTTTTTTTTTTTTTTTTTTTTGCCAGAGTGTCTTGGCTTTCCATGCCTGAAATACTCTCATGGGCTTTTCAGCCGGATCCACATGCCTCAAGGGCTGATTCTGAGGCCAGAGTGTTGTTTAGGACATCTGCCATTCTACGGGTCTGCTGTGTATCCCACTTTGCATGTTGGATCGTTCTCTCCCTTTTTGATTCTATCGGTTAGTATTTGCAGACACTATTCTTGTTTATGTGATCCCTTTGAATCCCAGTCCTATCATTATGATCAATTGTGAACTGAAATTGATCACTTGGACTAGTGAGATGGCATTGGTACATGCCACCTTGATGGGATTGAATTGGAATCCCCTGGTATGTTTCTAACTCTACCGTTTAGGGCAAGTCACTTGAGCATGTCCCAAATTTTACATCTCTTCCCTCTCTTATTCCCACTCTTATATTTAACAGGGATCACTTTTCAGTTAAGTTTCAACACTTAAGAATAACTGTATTAATTACAGAATTCAACCAATAGTATTAAGTAGAACAAACAAAAAAATACTAGGAGGGATAATGTATTAAGTTGTTCATCAACAGTCAGGGCAAGGGCTGATCAAGTCACCATTTCTTATAGTGTCCATTTCACTTCAACAGGTTTCCTTTTTGGTGCTCAGTTAGTTGTCGCCGATCAGGGAGAACATATGATATTTGTCCCATTGGGACTGGCTTATTTCACTCAGCATAATGTTTTCCAGATTCCTCCATTTTGTTGCAAATGACTGGATTTCATTGTTTTTTACTGTTGTATATTATTCTGTAGAGTACATAACCCATAATTTCTTTATCCAGTCTACTGTTGATGGGTATTTGGGTTGATTCTAGGTCTTAGCTATTGTGAATCGAGCTGCAATAAACATTAAGTTGCAGACAGCTCTTTTGTTTGCCAATTTAATTTCCTTTGGGTAAATTCCAAGGAGTGGAATTGCTGGGTTGAATTGTAGGTCATATGAAGCAAGACCCCTACATTACACCTAACACAAAAATCTACTCAGCATGGATTAAAGACCTAAACCTATGACCGACACCATCAAATTATTAGAGAACATTGGAGAAACCCTGCAAGATATTGACACCTGCAAAGACTTCCTGGAAAAGACCCTAGAGGCACAGGCAGTCAAAGCCAAAATTAACTATTGGGATTGCATCAAATTGAGAAGTTTCAGTACTGCAAAAGAAACAGTCAGGAGAGTGAAGAGACAACCGACAGAATGGGAAAAAATATTTGCAAACTATGCTACAGATAAAGGATTAATAACCATAATCTACAAAGAGATCAAGATACTCCACAACAACAAAACAAACAACCCACTTAAAAGATGGGCCAAGAAACTCAATAGACATTTTTCCAAAGAGGAAATCCAAATGGCCAACAGGCACATGAAAAAATGTTCAAGATCACTAGTAATCAGGGAAATGCAAATCAAAACCACAATGAGATTTCACCTCACCCCGGTTAGAATGGCTCACTACCAACAACAGATGCTGGCGAGGATGTGGGCAAAAAGGGACACTAACCCACTGTTGGTGGGAATGTAAACTGGTAAAGCCACTATGGAAGTCAGTATGGAGATTCCTCAGAAACCTGAATATTACCCTACCATTCAACCCAGCCATTCCTCTCCTTGGGGGCATGTTTTCTGACTCCCTTTTTCTTTCTGTTAAGAAATAAGCCTGAGGGTCAGTGTTGTGGTGCAGCGGGTTAAGCCATTGCCTACGACACCAGCATCGCATAGGAACACTGGTTCAAGTGCCAGCTGTACCACTTGTGACCCAGTTCCTGCTAATGTTCCTGGAAAAGAAGCAGAATATGGTATACCTGTTTGGGTGCTTGCCACTCATGTAGGAGACTCTGGTGGAGTTCCCAGACTCATGGCTTCAGCCTCCCACAGTCCTGTCTATTGCTGCCATTTGGGGAGTGAAACACAGGATGGAAGATTCTCTCTCTCTCCCTCTCTCTCTCTTTCCTTCTCCTTTTCTGTCTCTCCCTCTCATTGTCTCTTCTTCTGTCACCATTAATCTTTCAATAAAATGTTTAAAAAATATAAAAAGAAATTATCTTGTTCTGTATAATTGTTATTCTCATGGAGATAATTCACATTTGAGATAATTCACATTTTTCTCTGCTGTGCATTTTTGATTGTTATCTTTGTATTTGGTTTTATATATTTCTATCCAAAGGTAAATTTCCATTTAATTATCCCAATTTGCCAATAAATTACTTTCTGAAATTCATCAAATATTATCATACTTTTCTTATTCACTTTCTTTCTCATCTCCTTTGGGACTCTATAATGAGCAGAATTTATATGTTCTTAACCTTTAGATTGATTAGTCTCTCAGCTGTACTTCTGCATTGTTAATTCTTTGTGTACCACTTGAATTTCTTTTCTTATTCATTAATTTTTTCTTCACTTGTGTCTAATTCTGATTAGGGTGATCTCATATTTTCATAATATTCATTATGTTTTTAAATTTTATCATTTTAATCTTTTTTAAAAGTGAAATATTATATTTCATTTTTAATGCCTGGCGGAAACTATTTATATTCAGTTTTTACTTCTAAAATATAATGAACTAGTGCTGTTAAATTCTGTATGAATAATTTCCATGATTATGATCTTGATAATATGTTCTGTTTGGGATTCTTTCTGGTTATTTTAGCTTCTAGTTTATTGCCTTATATGCTTCATAGAATTTAATTGCCTTATGGATAATTTTTTTGATAAAACTTATATTTAGAAATCATAACACCTAGGTTGTTATATCAGAAATTATTTAACTTCATTCACTTTTAAATTTCTCCTAGCCCAAGAAAAATGTGTCCGAATGGTATATATAGAATGCCCTGATAACCAGGAAACATTTCCTACCACCAGCTTAACATTTTAGTCCCTGTTTAGAGCAGGCACCGTCCCACCTGATAGTTCAACCTTCCCTAAGTACTGAAATTTGATTCTTTCCCTTCAGATAAGAGAGTTTGTTTCAAAACTGTATTTTCCTCTTAACTTTTCTAGGATTGACAGATGAAAAGAAGGGACAACAGGGAAGCCTCTGGAGTCACTGTTCCTAGGGCCACAATTTCTGACTCCTTAGACACATAGCTGTCTTTCCTGGAGCCCTTCCCTTCAAGTGCTTTTAAAAAGTTCCTCTCCACACAAGCGGCTTTGGTTTAACTGACTGCCTATTATTTTCTCTCATTTTCCTGGCCTGGAAAGATTTTACTATCTTTACATTTGGGGAATGAAGGAATTATTTTTTTTTTAATTTTTACTAATTCTTTTAGTATCATTACTGGAAAGATTAGTCCAAATCATCTACGTAGCCATCACAGAAACTAGAATCTAAAAGGGAGCTTCTCTTTCACTGCCTGAAAATCTTTATTCTTTTTCCAAAGCCTTTGAAACTATGCTACAAATATGTAAATTCATCATTCATCTTTTTGTATTTCTGAATCTCAGATTGGTAAGAGGCATATTCACCGACGCATTGGATTTAATGTTAAGTCTTGTAAAATATTTGCATAGTAACAATTGTTATTAAAACTATTTCTATAATTGCTTAAGGTCATTCACTCATGAGCTGTTGATTAAATATAATACCAATAACCACAACAATAACCTGTAATGATATTTATCTGGTATCTACTCTGTGCTAGACACACCCCTCTGGGAAATTTCCATATGTAAGAATAAGAGAGTTCAGGAAACTTGTTCCAGGTTAGATAGTAAACAATGCTGCATGTGCACAAATCTGAGTAGTCTGGCTCCAGAGTCCATTCTATCAATCATTACACCATGAATTCCTCAGAAGCAATGATGGTGGTAACTCATTTACCACCGATATCCTCTACTAACACAATGATTTATACACAGAAAGTGCTTAATGCATATCTGCTGAATGACTGTAAGTTCAATTTTTTCATAGGTGCTATATGTTTAGACATGATAATTGCTATAAAAGTGGGAGACATTTGGTAGTCAAAGAATATTTTACAAAAGTAGTTAATTCTGAATTAAGTCTAGAAGCCTAACTCTTGAATATAAACCATGATTTCAATAGAAAAATAAAAATAATGGAAGCAAAAGAGGCATACTAACACAAATATATCCAAGACTGGCTTGTAAATATGTTTGCATGGACTAAAATATTGGTGAGTCATGACATATGTCTCATTTTGAATAATAAATAACATCTTAACAGTATGTGGACCAAGTAGTTCATATTATTATTAAATTTAATGTTATTAAGATATCATTTATTCTCATTTTATAAATAAGAAAAAAGACTCCAAGAGAAATCATTACATTAAAATCACACAATTAAAAAGTGGTAAAACTGGGCTGGCACCATGGCTCACTTTGTTAATCCTCCACCTGTAGCGCGGCATCCCATATGGGCACCAGATTCTGTCCCGGTTGCTCCTCTTCCAGTCCAGCTCTCTGCTGTGGCCTGGGAAGGCAGTGGAGGATGGCCTAAGCACTTGGGCCTTGCAACCACGTGGGAGACCAAGAGGAAGCATCTGGCTCCTGGCTTTGGATCAGTGCAGTGCGCTGGCCGTAGTGGCCATTTTGGGGGTGAACCAATAGAAGGAAGACCTTTCTCTCTGTCTCTCTCTCTCTCACTTACTCTGCCTGTCAAAATAAAAAAAAATAATAAAAATAATTAATTAATTAATTAAAAAAGACCTTTCTCTCCGTCTCTCTGTTTCACTAACTCTGCTTGTCAAAACAAAAAAAATTAATAAAAAATTTTAAAAAGTGGTAAAACTAAAAAATGCAAAATGAGTAGCAGAAGAAAATAAGACAACAAAATTAGAGGCTATAATTTAGATGTTCTATGCTTACAAAAGAAACTTACATTTTATGCAGTATGCACAAAAAGACAATAGAAATTCTACTTTTGAGGAAGGAAGTAACCAAAATTTGTGTGTGGAAGAGAAAGTCTTACGGTAGACATGATGGGATCTTCATCTACACTAAAGCTGAAGTGAGTTTTGATGTCTTGTCCTCTTTGTAATTAGACTGACCTGTGTCTTTTGGCCACTGTTATTCCATCTGTTTACAGTGTTGCCCTAGACACACACCCTGTGTCTAGCACTGAGTTGGTTCCCAGGAACACAAAGAAGTAATGGAAACAGAATGTTCAAATAATTTTCACATAGGGTAATGCATGCTTTCCATTTAGGAAGTAGGTAGGTACATATCATTGAGGGTTGAACAAGGTCACTCAGACTATCATGGGCTGGAAGATGACAAGCCAGAAGATGACAAGGAAAGCTTTCTAAGCAGTTGAATTGATGAATGTAAAGCATGAAGCCTTGAAAATACAGAAACAAAGTTCCATCCCCAGGGAAAAGAACAGTATATGAAGATATACAGAAATATGAAACAGTGTGGTATGTAGGGAACCTGTTCTCAAAGGTAATGACAGAAACAAAAACCAGAGATGACTTACGAAGCTGCTTGCCCACCAGGACAAGAAAACACTTTTTTTTCTATGAGGTGTTTAGACCCATTGAAAGATTTTACTCCAGGCTTTGACATGTATAGCTGTCAATATCTTTGGTGTGTGACTAGAAATTTGTCATTAGTGATTCTTCTATTTAAAATGTTCTATTTCCCTGTGTGTAGCCATCCCACTTCCATTAACTACACAGGGTTTCAATTTTGGATCTGGACATTTTTAAATTTAGAACTGCTTCTCTCTTCACAGAAGCAGCTCAGAGATTATCTAATTTGCAGTAATCCAAAAATGATTATGACTGCAGACAGAACCATGCTAGGACAAATTTTCTCCATTTATGACATCTGGCTTGAGAATTAGAAGTATTAAGGGGAAAAATTTTGATATAAAATATTTAAAAAGTGGGTCGGGTGTTGTGGCACAGTGGGTTAACACCCTGGCCTGAAGTGCCGGCAACCCATATGGGCAATGGTTCTGGCCCCGGGTGCTCCTCTTCCAAGCCAGCTCTATGCTATGGCTTGGGAAAGCAGTAGAAGATGGCCCAAGTCCTTGGGCCCCTGTACCCATGTGGGAGACCTGGAAGAAGCTCCTGGCTCCTGGCTTTGGATTGGCGCAGCTCTGGCTGTTGAGGCCAATTGGGGAGTTAACCAGTGGATGGAAGACCTCTCTCTCTCTCTGTGTCTCTCTCTTTCTCTCTGCCTCTCCTTCTCTCTCCTTCTCTTTCTGTATAACTCTGAATTTCAAATAAATAAATAAATCTTTAAATATATATATATATATATATATATATATAAGACATAAAAAGCTATGTGAAAAAATCAGGGTAGGATTTTATGATGAGCAATGTAGACACGAGAGAAAAGTTTTTCTAACACTCAAGAGTATTATTTGTGCTAGGCATTTTCATGGGAAGAATCAAAGGCTATAGCTAGGGAAGCAAGCAAGTACATTCACAATCAACCTCCCAATAAAGTGTCCTAAGCAGCTGTCACAAATTTATAAGAAATTATCACCAGAGTCATGGTGACGCAGCAAGAGCTGCTGATACCAGGGCAACTAAAAAGTCTCTCTTCCATCCTCCCTTTATTGATTGTCATATGCCCACAACTGAGTTCATGAGTTGGAATTCAATAGAAAGAGAATGCTACACACAGAGTAAAAGCTTGTCATGGAGCAAGTGTTGTTGTGTTTTGTGAGTATCTTGCTTGACTATTATTCCCACTGTAATAAATGAGGATCATATTTGGTGTGCTTGGTGTTTATTTAAATGAATAAAGTCAATTATCTACACAAAATTTAAACTGCAGCTTGTGCTTCCTTTGCATATATTTACATGTGTTTAACTGTGAAGCATATTCAAACTAAAATTAATTATTAAACAATAGTTTTTATGCGTGATCTGTTTGTACATAGCATACCACATTTCATCTTAAGGAAGAAACATCCCTCCCAGGTAGGCACAGTTTTTATTCACCTTAGCATCACCTTAACTGGAAGTAGATTTCTAAGAATTTTAGAAATAGAGGATTTCCGATAAGAGATATTTGTGTTTAATGACACAGATGCTGATAATTCTAGCCAAATTTGATTGAGCTTGACAGGCATAATCGGATCTGTTGCATTACCTTTACATCAATCCTAACCATAAATTGGAAAATAGGCCATCAAAGCAGGAAAACTCATACTCATAGAGTAAGGAAAGTTGCACAGATTTTATAGTTGAAAACTTAATTATTAAATAATCTTAAAGAACAAATTCAAAAGCAACCACGTCTTGAGAGATCCAAGGTGGCCAAATAGGGTATAGCCACACTAACTTAAGCTGCTCTGGAATATGAAAAGAAGGAAGGAAAGACTACATTTCCAAATGTCTGACTGGTGGAAATTTTCAATGAAGAAGTGAAAAAAATGAAGACTCCATGGGACAAAGGGAAAGAAGACAGGGACACTGCTGCAACCCGCTGCAGCCGACTGTTGGCTGAGAATTGGCATCTTACATCAAAGAAGGAAAAACATCACTGCACACCCCACCACTCACAGTTTTAGCTGAGAGGGAATTCCACAGTCACCCACTGACTTCTACTTCAGCCTGGAGAGCTGAATGGGGTCTGAGAAACTGCCAGACTTGGAGGAGGGAAGCTTCCTTACTCGCTTCTCCCTCACTCCCACAGAGTGCCATACTCTGCAGCAAGAAGTCATGCTGTGCACCTCTGTTCTCCTACCTGCATCATAGTTGAGTCAGGGTGACAAGTGGGGCAGAGGACAGATTGCCTGTATCCTGTAACTATGGAAGTTTTTTGGTCACTAGCCCCGGAGTAATGCTCACTCTATTTCATCTTAGTTTCTGGAAACTAACACCAGAAAGAGTCTATAAAAAAAATCCACCCTCACCCTGGGAGATCTGGGTAATGATCCACCAAACCCTTCAATACCAGGACTGTAGCAATTCGTTCTAAATTTTTCAGTGCCACTGGAATCTAGCCGGTGGATATAGGGAAGAATCTACATGCATTCCACCCCCTCTGGACTCATGTACTTGGGAGTAAAATCTCCTGTATACCTTGCAGTCACCTGTAGAACTAGAACAGGGTCCAGTTCACATCTTCTAGACCTAGGACTAGGGCCGTTGGTATTATAAGCCACAGCACCAGTTGGACTCTCCTAGCAGGAACTGAAGAAGGGTCAATCAATACCACAGAGTACTAGAGCCACAGCAATTGGTGCCACAAGTCCTGGCATCACTCAGGACAATAGAGCAGCTACCCCTGTCTCAGCACTAAGAACAAGGCCCTGGCTATCACATTCGGCAGAAGCACTGACAATGAACCCTCTTTGAACCAAAGATACACACCCAAGGAAACACTTATCTCAAAGCCACACTTCTTTCCGTTTGAACTGCAGCAGACTATTCCACTGTGCCACCTACAGACACAGCTGACATTGATTCAGACAAAAGAAATCACTTTGAAATGACAATCCTGGGCTCACCTAGAACCAAAGCCAAAGCAACAAGCCAAACGGTTTCTGTCATATCAGCTAAACCATAAATTCTTTTACAATAAAACCTACTCCATGAATAAGAAGGGACAAATAAACCAGATGGGCAGAGGTCAATGTAAGGATAGCGGAGACAAGAAGAAACAAGACAGGATGATGCCTCAAAAGGACACAATCCTCCTGCTCCAGAATTAGACCCCAAAATGAAGGAAATCTGTGAAATGAAAGAGACAGATTTCAAAATAATGATTGTAAGAAATTCAAAATGAAAAGAACAAAAACAGATTAAAGAAATGAAAATCAATGAGTGACATGAATAAAAATATTACTAAGGAGATAGAACTCATTAAGAAAAACCAAATAGAAATTTTGGAAATGTAATCTTCAATTAGTGAAATAAAAAATATGACTGAGAGTTTTAATAATAGAGTAGACGCAGTGGAGGAAAGAATTCCTGACCTCAAAGACAGGAATTTGAAATTACCTAATCAGACAAAAATAAAGACAAAAGAATGAAGAAAGTCTGCATGAAATATAGGATACCAATAAATGACCAAATATGTGTATTATAGGTTTTCCTGAAGGAGAAGAAAAGGAAAAGGGCATTGAGAATCTGCCAAATGAATCACTAGGTGTAAATTTCCATGGTCTTGAAAGAGACATGGGCAATCATATGCAAGAAGCTCAAAGAACTCCAAGAAGACTTAACCAGAAAGGTATTCTCCAAGGCATTCTGACATCAAATTGTCAAACGTTAAAGATAAGGAGAGAATCCTAAAGACAATAAAAGAAGTGTGTCAAGTTACATATAAAGGAAAACTAATCAGATTAACATTAGACTTCTCAGCAAAACCCTTAAGGCCAGAAGAGAATGGGATGATATATTCAAGGTCTTAAAAGAAAAAAAATCTTTCAACCAATAATATTATATCCAGCAAAACTATCATTTAAAAGTGAAGGATAAAGTATTTTACAGATAACTGAGAGAATTCACCACCACCAGACCAGCCTTATAAGAAATTCTGAAAGGCACCCTGCATTAGAAATAAGTATCATAAAAACACATGATACAACCAAATTCACTAACAGAGCATGCAGAACCATTAACCACTTAACAAAATTACAGGTCTTAGTTCTTCGATTCTAACCTAGAATGTAAATGGATTAAATTCACCAACCAAAAGAATTACATTGGCTGAATGGATAAAAAACCAGGACCTCACTGTATGCTGCTTACAAGACACTCACTTCATAAACAAAGATACACACAAACTGAAAGTGAAGGGTTGGAAAAATATATGGCAGATAAATGGAAACTAAAAGTGAGCAAATGTAGCTATCCTGATATAAGATAAAAACAGACTGTAAAAAGAGATAAAGAAGGACATTATATTTTGCTAAAATGCCCGATTCAGCAAGACACAACAACTATATATATATATATATATATATATATATATATATGACTACTACTAGATCTAAAGGGAGAGATGCATCTTGAAGACAGAAAAACAAAAATAAACCAAGACACAAATCAGCAAGAGGCAAGAAGTAATAAGGACCAGAGTAGAAATAAATGAAATACTGAAAAAAAGAAAAGATCAACAGGGCAAAAAGTTGGGGTTTTGAAAAGATAAACAAAAGAGATAAAGTTCTAGACAAACAAAGAAAAGAGCTCAAAAAAATAAAATTGGAGATCAATAAGGTGACATTATAACTTACACCACTAAGCTACTACAAAGGATCTTAAGAAACTACTATGAAGAACTACATGCTAATAAACCAGAAAACCTTGAAGAAATGTGCAAATGCTTACATTCATATAATCTACCAAGATTAAATCAAGGATATACAGAAAACCTAAGCACACCCATAACAAGCAATGAGAATGAAGCCAAAATCAAAAGTCTCCATCAAGGAAAAGTCTGATGGATTTACTACTTAATTCTACAAAACATTCAAAGAGGAAGTAACTCCAATACCTTTCAAACTATTCCCAAATATTGAACAGAACTATGCCAAACTCTTTTTATGAGGACAAAGACAAGACATGAAAAAAAAAAAAACTACATGCCTATATCCTTAATGAACATAGATGTAAAGATTCTCAATAAAATACTAGCAAATCAAATCCAAAACCACATCAAAAAGATCATACATCATAAACAAATGGGATTTATCTCAAAAATGCAAGGGTGGGTCAATATTAACAAATCAATAAATATCATATATCAAATCAGCAAAATGAAGAAACAAAACCATATGGCCATCTCAATAGATGCAGAGAAAACATTTCATAAGATTCAACACCCCTTCATGATAAAAACCCTCCACAAATTAGATGTAGAATGAACATTCCTCAAAATTTCAAAGGCTAGTGGCTGGTGCTGTGGCGTAGCAGGTAAAACCACTGCCTGGAGTGCCGGCATCCCATTTGGACACCAGTGCGAGTCCCAGCTGCTCTACTTCTGATTCAGCTCTCTGCTATGGCCTGGGAAAATCGCAGAAGATGGCCCAAGCCCTTCGGTCCCTGCACCCGTGTGGACTTCAATAGACAGTTCACAAAGGAAATACAAATGGGCAACAAATATATGAAAAAATGTTCGACATCACCAGCCATCAGGAATGTTCAACTCAAAACCACAATGAGATATCACCTCACCCTTCTAACAATGGTTAAAATCCAATACATAGTAACAAATGCTGCCAAGGACGTAGACAAAGGGGAACATTTATACACTGTTGGTGGGAATGTAAATTAGTGCAGCCACTGTGGAAAGTAGTGTGGAGATTTCTTTAAAAAAATAAATATCTTGCAATTTAAACAATAAATCCCACTGCTGAGTGTATACCCAAAAGCCTTGAACACAATGTATCAAAGAGATACTGCACCACCATATCTAAAGCAGTGCTGTTCACAATAGCCAAAATTTGGATTCAACCTAGGTGTCCATCATTAAATGAACAGATAAAGGACAGGTGGTGTACATTCACAATGGAATATCACTGCTATAAAAAAGATGAAAATATACGATTTGTAGAAAAATGGATGCAACTGGAAGACAATATGTTGAGTCTTATAAGCTAGACCCAGAATGAAAAATACTGCATGTTTTCCTTTATATGTGGAAGTTAAATTTTAAAAAAAAGAAAGAAAAAATAAATAATTGTCTGTCTGTATATGTATTGCTGCAAATATAGTTTTATAAAACCTTGTTTTATACCTCTGGCAAACCATTGGTTAAGAATGTTATACTACTGTACTTTTAATCATCTGTGATTACTTTTTTTTTTTATTTTTTTTTATTTTTGACAGGCAGAGTGGACAGTGAGAGAGAGAGACAGAGAGAGAAAGGTCTTCCTTTGCCGTTGGTTCACCCTCCAATGGCCGCCGCTGCAGCCGGCGCACCGCGCTGATCCGATGGCAGGAGCCAGGATCCAGGTGCTTTTCCTGGTCTCCCATGGGGTGCAGGGCCCAAGCACCTGGGCCATCCTCCACTGCACTCCCTGGCCATAGCAGAGAGCTGGCCTGGAAGAGGAGCAACCGGGACAGAATCCGGCGCCCCGACCGGGACTAGAACCCGGTGTGCCGGTGCTGCAAGGTGGAGGATTAGCCTATTGAGCCACGGCGCCGGCTCCTGTGATTACTTTTAAACTTACTGTATATGGGTGAAATTGTCATTTTTCCATCCACTTATTTTTTATAGCTTTTGTCTATATTCCCATTAAACTATTGTATTTTTGCTTTTTACCAGCTAAACTTCTTATTCAGTGAAATAATAAGCTTTTTTATTGTAATGTAATTTTAAAATATGTTACCTCAAAAACTAAAAAAACAAGAAAGGGAGAGGGAAAGTGGGTGGGGGGGAGAGGAAGGTTATATCATTATGTTCTTAGAATTTTATCTAAAAATCACATGGACTCTGTCAAAATTAATTAAAATTAAAAGAAAAAAGCAAGATAAAAGGGCAACAAAGTCTTTATCGAAAAGCAACAGAAAGTTTTAAATGTTTTCCATATTTAGCCATAAAATCTCAAGGTCAATTCAATGTGTAATATCCTATTTTTATGTTACTGATTAAGTGAACTGAGGGCATCTCACACTAAGGACAAGCTTCTGGTTGATATTCTTTTTTTTTAACTTTTATTTAATGAATATAAATTTCCAAAGTACAGCTTATGGATTACAATGGCTTCCCCTCCATAACGTCCCTCCCACCCGCAACCCTCCCCTCTCCCACTCCCTCTCCCCTTCCATTCACATCAAGATTCATTTTCGATTCTCTTTAGGTTGATATTCTTAACTAGTTTCATTAGCTTCTGTCTTTTTGGAGTTCTCTTTTTTATTTCATGAATTGTGTGAGACTTTTGCTTAAATAAATAGCATCTCTCCTTTGTGTCATGAACAATAATAGCTGTCTGCATTAATACTGCATGGATAAAACTGTCCTTAACACCTGTTACTCAGGTTTCTCTGCTTCTTCTCTTGGTTGCCAGCCTACTCCTGTTAACCAAGCAGGTGCTACTTGATGTTCTGCCATTAGACACACTTTCAACAGAAGCAGTCCAACAGAGCACAGCTGGCCTGGGACTCCATACACATGTAGGAACTTATGGAAGTACTCACATAAGTCACTGTAAAATAAAACCGAAAACACAGAGATGATCAAATCAAAGCAGAACTACTGGAAGCATTTGATACCACCACATCAGAATATACCCTTTTGGTCAGTGTAAAGAAAACAATAAAAGGCTGCAGAAGTCTAAAAATGGGGTCTTACTGCCTGTTAGTGATTTTTGGTCAATTTATAGATGCAAGGGAAAGCCTCTTTCCAAAGTGCAACTTCAAAAGATTAAATAGGTTATAACTGTAAAATATAACTCAAAACGGACTGAATTTAGTCGCTTGAGAGATAGAAAACTGAAGAAAGTCACAGTGCAAACCACAAATGAGCAACGTAGAAAATTGTCACCATCAATTTCAGGGGCTTTGGAAGGCATTTGGCATTATGTGCCAGAGACCAAAACCAAATGATGGATTCAGCCCTGTTGTCGCTGTTGAGCTGAAGGATACAAATCACTCAATTTTTAAACTCAAAGCTGCAGAAACAGGATGTATTTGAGCTATAAGGGGATCAAATAGATTAATGTCAGATACCCACAGATCAAAAGGTGCACACCCCAATGTACTGTAGGTCAATTTTCCTAAATTGGTTGCAGTAAAGGAAACTAACATTGTTTCTGAATTTTAACAACTGGATCTTTTGTTCACCAGTTTCATAATGATGGTGGAAGGGAAGGTGATATGGCTGTTGTTCCAGGTAAAGGACATTCACCTATCACTTCTAATATCCATTTGAGCAGATCTGCGCCACCTCTAAATAAGTCTTGGAGTAGAAGACACAGCATGGAAGTTAAGTTTATAGTTCTTGCCTATTTTACCTGATGGACTATTTTTTTTTTTACTTTACTTCATGTTTGTTGAACTCTTTATCTTAGGAAGCCATTAAACCTTTGAGTATAATGTAAATTAAAAGTAAATCTCAAAAAAATAAAATATTGAGTTAAGACTATTTACCAGTCTCCTGATGCTGTGACAACCATACAATCTCTTTGAAAGTTATCTTCAAGTTAAAAGAATTAATTCTGTATGAATTCTCTGAAATATATATATATATATATATATATCTTCAATCAACTAACTCTCCTTAATCCCAAAGTTTTCTGAAATAACTAAAACAAATAGGAAAATGATATTTTAAAACACGTATCTTTACTGTTATCAAATCTATCATTAAGACACACATTTTAAGGGCTTTATTTCAGATATGATAATAAGACTTTAGAAAGTAAGAGATTATTTATTATACTAATTAAATGAAGGGATGGATATGAAGAAAGTGCCCCCTTGTTCATGAGTGAACAAGACTTTTGATCAGAGTCCTGGAAACTATGGAGCTAAAACTGGAATGGACCAAGGAATGTTGAGACTCTCAGGAAATTAGTAATTCAGACAAAAGGAAATATTTCAGAAACTACCTCAGTGCCTAGAAGTATAGTAACTGCCTGCCACCTTCATTGCCTTGTGGGAACTGTTTCAGGGTAGACTTCTACAGGGGCAAAAGCTACCTGACTTCATTCATTCACTCACTTAAGATACAGCAATGCATGCACTTGCTAGTACTAAGAATAAACTGGAAACAAAATATACACAAATTCTTTCCCATTTTGTGCTTATTCTAAAATTAGCTCTTCTCTCTTCTACTTAAAACATTCTCACCATTTTATACTGCAAAGGAAGAACGGCTGCATGAAAAGCTGCACAACTAACAAGCACTGCTTTCATATTCTGTTTTTCTTCATTCCTAACTTGGTTTCTTGAAGTGTAAAGAGTGAGGTTCATAAGCAACCCTGCCACTCTCCTGAGGACTATAAGGAGGAAGTTCTATATCAACTAAGAGGAGAGGTGTGGAGTCTGAACCCTGGTTTTCAGTACTTGGAAGAACTAACTGGAGATTCCCAAATTCCTTAACTTCTCCACATCAGTTTTCTTGTCTATATAAGAAAACCAGCAACAGTATTTGTCTTAGCTCGTTGTTGTAATAATTAAATAACATACAAGGTAAAAGGGCCAAAAATAGTACAAACATATTAACAAAAGTCTCACATGTAATTGTTGCAGCTGATCCAGAATAAATAGTGTGTCCACGGGGCTGGTGCTGTGGAATAATGGACTAAACCTCTGCCTGCAGCACAGGCATCCCATATACATGCAGGTTGGTGTCCCAGATGCTACAGTTCTGGTCCAGCTCACCGCTTATGGCGGAGGAAAGCAGCAGAAGATGGCCCAAATGCTTTGGCACCTGTACCAGCATAGGAGACCAAGAAGAAGCTCATGGCTCCTGGCTTTGGATAAGCCCAGCTCTAGCCACTGTGGCCATTTGGGAGTGAAACAGCGGATGGAAGACTGTTCTGTCTGTCTCTCCCTCTCTCTGTCTGTAACTCTGCCTCTCAACTAAATAATTTTTAAGAGAAAAAATAGTGTGTCCTTTGAAGTATGGCTGTAAGAATCTAGTAACAATAGTGATGACTTATCATTGAAAATTTATTTCTCCATTTTTAAAGTGAACATAGTATAAGTATCTTAATACATCTCACACACACAGAGAGTAGAGAAAAATAAAGATGAAAAGAATTATCACATAGCATCAAAAGCCAACACATAACTTGAAGTCAAGTAATTGACATCAAAACTTTTCAATTTTGCTTATTCTGCCTCCTCAGAAGTGTATAAATATGTTAGCCCAAATAACCCAATCCAACTTAATCCCCTTGGGACAATGCAAAACTCTTAACTGAGCATCAGTTACCTTGGAATTTTCTATATGACAAAAGGCTTTTATGAAAAGAAAGGTACAGTTTAGAAAATGGCATCTTGACATTACTGGACATAAAAATAAAGCAGACAGCCCTTTGGGGAGAAACCATTGACTTTACAGCAGAGCTGAATATGTCACTCTCAGAGAAAAGCAGTCCTTATGAAAAGGGCAAGGCTGACCATCTAAAAGGAACTACAAATTGGATAAAGTGTTGAGCTAGCAATTCAAGGACAGACAGAAAGCAAGGGACACAAGAATGGAGGAGGAAGAAGGGAGATGCCTTTGTTAGAGTAACTGGCTTAAGACATCCCCTACTTCTGTATCAACATTAATTGTAGCAATAGAAACACTCATAAAATGCTTACTCTAAGAAGGGCACAATAATGGTTATTTCACATGCATTATCACATTCAATTCCCATATTAATAAGGAAGGATCTATTGTTTTTCTTATTCCCTTGATGAGCATAGTGAAGTTAGGAAATTTGTCTAAGATTATAAAACCAATAAGTAGAGTTGCTAGGACCTGAATTAAGCATAATTTCTTTGATGGAGGAAAGCATGGACTTGAGCCATCATTGTTTCCTCTAGGGTACACATTAGCAAGGAAGCTAGAATCAGGAACAGAACTGGGACTTAATTTTAGGCATTCTAATATGACATGCAAGGTGCCCCAAACATTCTTAACTGCTAGACCAATGTTCATCCCATTACTGATTTTTTTAAATTGTATTTAAGGTATATGAACTTCATGCATTTCATAAATACAAATTTAGGAACACAGTGAATCTTTCCACCCTACCTTCCCTCTCACCTGCACCCCCATTCTTCTTCCTCCTCCTTTTTCCATTCCCATTCTTATTTTTAACTAAAATTTACTTTCAATTAACTTCTATAAATGTAAGATAAGCCCTACAATAAGTAATGAGTTCAACAAATAGTATGAAAAATAAAAAATAAAAAACAATATTTGAGACAAGAGCTGTGCAAAGTTATGACATCTCAAAGTGTCAATTTCACTTCTGTAGATTACCTTTTAGGTACTCTTGTAATTACCAAAGATCAGGGACACATATTAAGAATGTATTAATTATTTGTGGTTTTTTTATTTTTTTAACTTTTATGTAATAAATATAAATTTCCAAAGTACAACTTTTGGATTATAGTGGCTTTTTCCTCCCATAGCCTCCCTCCCATACACAACCATCCCATCTTCCACTCCCTCTCCCATCCCACTCACATCAAGATTCATTTTAAATTATCTTTATATACAGAAGATCAATTTAGTATATACTAAGTAAAGATTTCAACAGACTGCACCCACACAGAAACACAAAGTATAAAGTACTTTTTGAGTGTTTGAGTACTAGCTATACCTTAATTCACATAGTACAACACATTAAGGCAAGAGATCCTACATGGGGAATAAGTGCACAGTGACTCCTATTGTTGATTTAACAATTGACACTCTTATTTATGCATCAGTAATCACCGGAGGCTCTTGTCATGAGCTTCCAAAGGTTTGGAAGCCTCTTGAGCTCGCCAACTCCAATCTTATTTAGACATGGCCATAGTCAAAGTAGAAGTTCTCTCCTTTCTTCAGAGAAAGGTACCTCCTTCTTTGATGGCCCGTTCTTTCCGCTGGGATCTCACTCACAGAGATCTTTCATTTAGGTCCTTTTTTTTGCCACAATGTCTTGGCTTTCCATGCCTGAAATACTCTCAGGGGCTTTTTATCCAGATCCGAATGTCTTAAGGGCTGATTCTGAGGCCAGAGTGCTGTTCAGGACATCCACCATTCTATGAGTCTGATGTGTATCCTGCTTCCCATGTTGGATCATTCTCTCCCTTTTTAATTCTATCAGTTAGTATTAGCAGACACTAATCTTGTTTATGCGATCCCTTTGACTCCCAATCCTATCATTATGATCAATTATGAACTGTAACTGATAGTTGACTAGTGAGATGGCATTGGTACATGCCACCTTGATGGGATTGAATTGGAATCCACTGGCACGTCTCTAACTCTACCATTAGGGGTAAGTCCAATTGAGCATGTGCCGAACTGTACATCTCCTCCCTCTCTTATTCCCACTCTTATATTTAACAGGGATCACTTTTCAGTTAAATTTAAACACCAAAGAATAATTGTGTGTTAATTAAAGAATTCAAGGCCGGCGCCGCAGCTCACTAGGCTAATCCTCTGTCTTGCGGCACCGGCACACCGGGTTCTAGTCCCGGTCGGGGCCCTGGATTCTGTCCCGGTTGCCCCTCTTCCAGGCCAGCTCTCTGCTATGGCCCGGGAGTGCAGTGGAGGATGGCCCAAGTGCTTGGACCCTGCACCCCATGGGAGACCAGGAGAAGCACCTGGCTTCTGGCTTCAGATCAGCGCGGTGCGCCGGCCGCAGTGCGCTGGCCGCGGCTGCCATTGGGGGGTGAACCAACGGCACAGGAAGACCTTTCTCTCTGTCTCTCTCTCTCTCTCACTGTCCACTCTGCCTGTCAAAAAAATAAAAAAAAAATTAAAGAGTTCAACCAATGGGATTAAATAGATCAAAAAAATACTAAAAGGAATAAAATAGTAAGTTGTTCCACGACAGTCAGGACAAGGATATATGTATTTTCATCAATATGCCCTATATTTCAAAATTTTCTGATTCAGTACAGTAAATGTTATCATTTTCTATATGTGGTTTGAGGACAACAAAAAAGTTGGGGAACACTTCACTTTAGAAATTTATATGCCATGAATTAATCCATTTGTCTCTTAAATGCACACTTTTTAGACAGCTAGAATTTCCCCATGGCATCTCAAAACCCATCCTCTGATGGTGTAATGCCTGTGCAGAGGAAAACAAGCACTTTTAATTGGAGTAGTCTTCCTGTGCCATAATTGAATTTCTCCACTCTCACACTATGAGATTAAAAAGCTTCACTCTTTTGAATGAAAACAATCTTGGAATGTTAACTGATGACAGTATGTGAGTCCATTAAGAGGATGTATTGAGGTTATAGTCTTCTAGTTTGAGTGAAAATGACCACTTCAGGGTCAAAAAAGTAACCAAAGTTTTCCAGTCCATACCAAAATTGCATTTACCACACTTATGGGTAGTGTATCAACCTAAGCCACAGGACAGTTATGACTGAAATTTCCATTGCTAACTCAGATGCCTTAAATATCTTTACATCTCTTTATCTTTATTCTAAAGAACTTAGAACTTTAGCACCTAAAATCTATCCTTATTAATAATTGATTTCACTGCCATATTATCAAAACAGCACATAATCAAAGCAAAGTGGCCTCAGCATGACAAGACAGCTGTACAATTTGCTAATTACATGGTAGCAGCTGTTTTCCCATTTGAATGTGTTTCTTTTCTACTTGGAGATGTGAGGATCACATGTAAATGTAGATGAAGTTTTTTCTGCTGCAAATTCCATCATCATCCCAGCCTATTCCAAGAAATGATCTGTGAGTAGCATAATCGAGTATTTCTCTCTTAAGACAAAAGTTAACATTTACAACTTAATAATTATATTCTGAGAAATAAGAATCATGCACACACTGCTAGTGAAATCTGGAAAGCGAAATCCAGGACTCTGTTTCTATTGCCCTTGTAGCCCCCTAGTGGGAGGCAAGTGTTTTACCCTAAGAATAATCTAAATAACCTTACTGATTAAATAAATAAAATAAGAAATGCAAAAATATCTTTAATATTCTTAATACTCATTGCTATATTCAGAATATTCAGTAAATTCAAAGTTTTACTGATATTCAATCTGTAAAGCATGAGGAACATAGCCTATCTGTTTTTGATGATGGTTCCTTTGTACAGCTGTATGTGGTGGATTCATTTTTAAACAAGACACCGTTTTTAGCTGCAGACACCAAGAAGCTGAGTTTATGGAGAAGATGCATGCCATTCTTTCAGATCCTTCAGTCAGTAAGGTAGAGCAACATAAATTGCAAACAAGGCTATAAATATTGATACTAATACTAGCTCTTATCTATGTCTGGAAAGAATGATGCACTCTATTGAATTCCTCACACACATTTTCATTTAAAGTTCAGAGTGCCCTGGCCCAGGAGGCCCTGTGTGTATCTCCATCTTACTGTTGAAGAAGAAAACTTGGCATCTAAACCTTGATGTATCCAACTCCAAATTCCATCCTAGAAAAGATCTTTCCACTCTATGATACCTTTATTAGTTATTTCAACCTTTGGGGAAAACGTATGGTAATTTCCCCTGCTTTACAGGTTTGTATTATTTATTTGTTAAATTACAAATCAAGTTTACCTTCTGGAAACCTTTACATATCAATCATAAAGGAGAAGGAGCTGGGTATTTTAATACCTACTTGCAGAATCATTAAGCACTGACTACTGAGATTGTGACCACCATTAGACAGAACAAGAAAGGTCAAGGAAAAAATTTCCAGCTCATTGACTGTGCCTAAAACTGTCATGGTGAGTCACATTCCACACAGTCTCACAGTGCTGAGCTAGCATCTAAATAGATCAAAGCTATGAATAAGCTCAAAATGGCTAATTCATGCACTAAACCCAAATGTCAAAATGAGTTAAACAAAAATCCCTTTAGAAAAACTACTTAACTGAGGGAATCACTGGAAGAAATGTGATGGAATGTATTATTTATGTAGATTCAGATGTATTTACTGCTGTTAGGAGCAGCCAAACAATAAAAGCAAAGGCATAATAATAGCCTAACTAAGGAACAGATAATAATCTACTGCCCAAAGTCTTTAGGTAAAAGATGCTAAGAAATTAGTGAGATGAAATGTCTAGTGGTACATGATAAAGAGGTTCCTAATGGGTGATCTTCTGCCTCCCTTAACCATAGTGACTATGAATGCATTATTGAATGAATAAATCAATATATCCATCCATTTTTTCATTCTTAATGTCTCTGTTCATTTTCCCCACCCTTAATTTTTCTTCTCCTCACTTATAATGAGAAAGGCATTGTTTTTATAACCCTTGCTGCTACCACATATATGCTGTCATTTCTCTTGGGGTAGAATTCTAGATAAGCCTCACAGACCAAAGACAAAAACCCAACTATCCTTCTTTGCCTGTTTTTTTCACCCTCATTCTTACCCAACTAACTTCAAGAGAGCCCATACTGGACTGCTTAATAATAACTTGCATTATTATAGCAACACCATATTTTTTTACTTCTCTTAGAGTCCTATAAGAACTAGTAGTATTTAAATAGTCATGGCAGAATAAAGTGGGAACACTGCTGCCATCTCTCCCAGTTTTTAGTCATGTAGAGAAGGAAGAGGAAATGTGACTAACACTAACTAAAAGGGTGATTACAAGCTGGTAGGAAACACTTATATACTTACAAAAATCACCACATATTACATGAATTAATGAAAGACTCTTGTGTAAAGTTTGTGCAGCGACCATTGTTTGCTTTCCAAACTTGTTGAACAGTCCTATGTACTCTGGACCGAAGGAATGTAATCAATTGACATATTCAGAGATACAGAAACATGTTTAGGTAAAACCTTGACTTCTTCTGCAACCTAGAAGCTCAATTATTAAAACTGTGTACCCTTCAGTAAGTCAATGCCTTATACAGATATGTCTAATGGGACAGGGTTGACATGAATGGCCATGTCAGAAAAGAAGATATGCTCCAAGATAAAAGCATCACAAGGGATAAATGAGTTTGAGAAGACAGGGCTTCTCAAAATCATTTTGCCCTGATGTTGGAAAGAACTAATTATTGGGGTTAGGTATGCTGCTGCATGTAATCCCATCCCCTATCTTTGCTATGACTTATGCCAGCTGTAAGGTAAAATCAAAAGGATTATGAAATTAGACACTTTTGCTCCTTCGCTGCAGGATCTCCTTAATGAACAAAGTGGTGAGCAGCTGGTCCCTGAACAAAGGGCGTGATGAGGCGATTTCCAAGGAAATGTTTGCCTTATACAAGTATGTCAGATCCAACCTTGCAGACAGACTAGGTATGGTGTCCAGTTCTTAAATGTTCATTACAAATGAACATTTACAGGAATTGGCAAACACGCTTAGACAAACCAGACCTTCGAGACTCACACCTTTCTGATTTTCAATTTTCTTTTCAATGTTGCTGTCATTTTCCCTTATGCTATAATGACCATAAGTATATATTTAAGATGTGAAGATACCTATTATATTTTGAGCAGCATTTATATCTTTTTAAAATGGGAGAATTTTCAGATTCAAATCTCAATACTGCTAGAAGTTTAAGTGTCCTAATTTTTAAATAGAACTTATTCTAGAATAGATTTGCATAAGGTTGTTGTTTGAAACAATGGGTTAATTAATTTTGACTGAGCTTTCAGCTACTTGAATGTGTTTTTTGCCAGATGCTCTTCATTTACTGAGAATACTGATAGGACAAATGTAAACTTAGAAGCCCATAAATATTCTTCCAGTTACTTTATATTAATACATGGGTATTTTTTCATTACTTAATAAGTGATTTTCACTTTTTAAAAATGTTGGAAGGGGTATCATTTAACTGACCAATCTCTTATTTTATTACGGAAGCCATCTCCCCCATTCCATTCAATCACTGACTTGTTCAGTCCAAATTTAAGGGGAAAATTAAATGAACTGTGCGGGTGCATGTGAAATTTGATTCAGGGACCAGCGCTGTGGTGCAGCAGGTTAATGCCCTGGCCTGCAGTGCTGGCAACCCATATGGGTGATGGTTCGAGACCCGGCTGCTCCACTTCCAATCCAACTCTCTGCTATGGCCTGGGAAAGCAGTAGAAGATGGCCCAAGTCCTTGGGCCCCTGCACCCATGTGGGAGACCTGGAAGAAGCTCCTGGCTCCTGGCTTCGGATCGGCACAGCTCTAGCCATTGCAGCCAATTGGGGAGTGAACCATCAGATGGAAGATCTCTCTCTCTCTCTCTCTCTCTCTCTTTCTCTCTCTCTCTGTAACTCTGACTTGTAAATAAATAAATAAATCTTTAAAAAAAAGAAATTTGATTCATTCTAGGGGTACAGTCTGTACAAACATGGTACAAAGAAAGTACTGCAATGATTAGATTGAAAATACATTGGAATAGAGTGAAAAGTGGTAATTGGACTATTATTAATTTTGGTTTAACATTGAATGTATTTCCTTAACTTTTGTTGCATCCTGATAGAGGTTTGCAAGGCATGTAACTATTCCCTGGGTGTATGTCAAACACTTTCAAAGCCGTATTCCTTCTTTGTAGGCCTCTGTGGAAACAGATTCATTAAATTGGACTTCTCCCCCTAGACAGAAAGACTAAAGACAGTTTCTCTAAGTGCTCTTAAGTAAAGGAAAGATGAATTTTCAAAGATTTATTGATTTGGCAACCATTCTGGATCCATTTACAGGAAGAATACACGAAGGGCCTTTGTTTGCTGAATCCTCCACTCAAACCCCAAATTCATAACCTAGAACAGAAACCTGGGTGAAGTGGGTTAAGAATTCAGTGACATGGAATTCAGAGATCATGCTTGCTCATCTCTATCCCTCTGAGTAAGAGTAATGCCCGGGTTGAGGAGAGGGAAGTTGACAAACAGAAACTCAGACAATTAATGAGGAAGATAAGGAAAATACATGGAGATTAGGTAATTGTAGAATTCCAAGTTGTGTGGAAACCCACTAATAAATAAATAAGTAGATCTATCAAAAGTATTTATCTCAGTGTAGGAGACTGAATACATAGCCTTAGCTTAATTACAAACATTATTTTTTTGAAAATAGACTTAAAAGAGAAAAAGGAAAGGGGCACATAGGAACTTGAAAAGGCAAAGACAAGGATATGAAAGGTGGCTTGAAACCACTGGGTGTGGCTTTTAAATGGAAATTTAAATATGAACATGGGTATGTGGGGTAGTTATTTGACACAGAGGTTAAGAGGCACACATCTCATTATCAGAATGCCTGGTTACAGTCCTGGCTCTGCTTCCCATTCAAGCTTTCAATGTGCAACTTTTGGAGGTAACATATGATAGCTCCAGTACTGAGTCCCTGCCACCCATGTCAGAGACCCAGATCAAATTCTGGGCTACCAGACTTGGCCTGGCCCAGCCCTGCTTTTGCAGGCATTTGAGAAACGAACCTGCAGATGAAAGATCCGTAGGTCTGTGTGTGTGCGTGTGTGCATGTGTGTTTCTCTCTCTCTCCTTCCCCTTTTCAAGTAAAGTGAAAATAAATAAGCCAACATTTAAAAATAAATGGATATGAAACATGGAAGTACATTGGTGAACGCAGGTCAGGAAATGTTGTTGAAAAAAGGCGTTAGAAGTTTTATGCTCAATGTTACTGAAGTGCTGGCATTGCATCCAACTTTCTTTAAAGTTGCCTTTGAAGATCTGCACAGGTGAGATGATGTAGACAGCACTCCAAGCTTAGAACAAGATTGAACTTGGGGCCACATTCACGAAGATTTAATTCAACATTTAGTAGCAATGCAAACAAGCTAAAAAAGAGAACTAAAATTAACAAAGGTTTGCCTCCTGAGCTAATGCAATGTGACTCAGAAATAAGTGGGCCTAACACAATGGTCAGAATAAAAGTATCCTACAAGTTAATCATTTACTTAGACTCAAAATGTATACTTAAAGGACTCTATTAAAATATATTTAAAAACGTCAGAAATACTTTAAGCACATATATTTACCAGAGTTGACTATAACTGTGAAATATAAATGTGTAACAGGCAGATTGTTAAATGAGAGGAATTTTTTAAAGATCTGAACATGAGATTCATAAATCCAGGCAATCACAAGGGAAAATGTTGTTACATTTAAAGTGCAGGTTAGAATACATAGGTATTACTAAATGTCTGCATAATGTGGAAAACAAATAACCTACAACTAAAAATAAATACTCAATGGAAAGTCACAAAACTTTCTAACATTCTTGTACACGGTAGTTGGGCTGCAACTTTTTGTCTTCCTCTTCCTTCAACCTCTTTGCTTTCTTCATCTTCTATTTTTTAATTGTCAAGATTTATTTGTTAAGCTTGTACTTTTTCAAGAACAAAAATGTGGTAGGGTAGATGTAAAAGCCCATCTGGGATTATCACACAGAGAACTGTGTAATCTAAGATGCTGGTTCCCAGTCTGAACGGGCATCAGAATCATCTGACCTCCGGGACTCTGTAGGTCTGCAGGAGAACCAAAGATGATGTTTTTCTTGCATGTTCCCAGATGATACTGTTGCTGCTTACCTGGAAAACCAGAGAATCATGGCTCTAAGAGAAATATCAACTTTCATTCCTATGATTCTCAAGATGTTATTCATCAACCAATCATGCTGCTGGGAGGATCTATACTTGCAGGATAGTGCAGTGGAATCTTCTCTACAAAACTATGAGTTAACATTTGCCCTTGGCTTTGATCAAAAGTGAAAGCAAATATGACATGACTCTTGGGAAGGGAAATTGACAGTGTGTATGTGTGTGTGTGTGTGTGTGTGTGTGTGTGTGTGCGTGTGTGTGTTTAACGGTACCTTTAAAAGGGTCTATGTTTAAAATACCTTCATGAGAGTTCAATCGGTAGCGGGAGCGGAGAGCGGGCCCCAGAGAGCCCTGAGCAACCCCACCGCCGCTGCCGGCCTAGTTGCCATCACACCCCGGGAGGAGCTGCAGTTGCTGACGCAGCCGGCCCCAGTCACCATCACCGCAACCAGGAGCAGCGAGGCCGAGATCCAGCAGCTGCCCGCCGCCCCCGCCCTCAGCGCCGCGGAAACCAAGCTTGGCACCACCGGCAGCGGCGCAGGGAACAGTGGCCCCAGCGGCCTCACATCGCCAGCGCCCGCCAGCAGGGACAAGAAGGTCATCGCAACGAAGGTTTTGGGAACAGTAAAATGGTTCAGTATAAGGAACGGATATGGTTTCATCAACAAGAATGACACCAAGGAAGACGTATTTGTACACCAGACTGCCATAAAGAAGAATAACCCCAGGAAGTACCTTCCGCAGTGTAGCAGATGGAGAGACTGTGGAGTTTGATGTTGTTGAAGGAGAAAAGGGTGCGGAGGCAGCAAATGTTACAGGCCCTGGTGGGGTTCCAGTGCAAGGCAGTAAATATGCAGCAGACCGTGACCATTATAGACGCTACCCACGTCGTAGGGGTTCTCCACGCAATTACCGGCAGAATTACCAGAACAGTGAGACTGGGGAAAAGAATGAGGGATGGGAGAGCGCTCCCGAAGGCCAGGCCCAACAACGCCGGCCCTACCGCAGGTGAAGGTTCCCACCTTACTACATGCGGAGACCCTATGGGCGTCGACCACGGTATCCCAACCCTCCCATGCAGAGAGAAGTGCTGGAAGGTGCTGACAACCAGGGTGCAGGAGAACAAGGTAGCCCAGTGAGACAGAATATGTATCCGGGTTATAGACCACGATTCCGCAGAGGTCCTCCTCGCCAAAGACAGCCTAGAGAGGACGGCAATGAAGAAGATAAGGAAAACCAAGGAGATGAGACCCAGGGTCAGCAGCCACCTCAGCGTCGGTACAGCCGCAACTTCAATTACCGATGCAGACGCCCAGATAACCCTAAACCACAAGATGGCAAAAAGACAAAAGCGGCCGATCCACCAGCTGGGAATTCATCCACTCCGGAGGCTGAGCAGGGCGGGGCTGAGTAAATGCCGGCTTAACATCTCTACTATCATCCAGTTTAGTCATCCAACAAGAAGAAATGAATATGAAATTCCAGCAATAAGAAATGAACAAAAGATTGGAGCTGAAGACCTTAAGTGCTTGCTTTTTGCCGGTTGACCAGATTACTAGAACTCTCTGCATTATCTATGCTGCATGGGTTTTTTATTATTTTTACCTAAAGATGACTCTTTTTGGTAATGACAAACGTGTTTTTTTAAAAAGCCTGGTTTTTCTCAATACACCTTTAAAGGTTTTTAAATTGTTTCATATCTGGTCAAGGTGAGATTTTTAAGAACTTCATTTTTAATTTGTAATAAAAGTTTACAACTTGATTTTTTCAAAACAAAGTCAACAAACTGTAAGCACCTGCTAATAAAGGTCTTAATAAAAAATAAAATAAAATAAAATACCTTCATGAAACAAGAAGGATAGAATTTAATCCTCTTTACAAATTTCTTTATTAAACAATAGGAACTTATTTTAAACTATCCATTTGCATCTCTGCCTTATTCTTGGATTTAAGATGGTTTCCAATATACAGGGAGAACATTAGATTAGAAAAAAGTTACAAGTCAATAGGTGAGGAAATCAGGACAATCCACACAACTAAGATGGCGTAATGCACTTTCCTCACCTTGGGAAATGGAAAACACTTATATAATTACACTAAGTTTCTCTCTCTCATCTTTTCTTATTCCCTCCACAGCAGCTTTGAGGACTTTTTTGCTACTATTTCTTTCTTTTTACCCCCAACTTGCTCAAACTACAAGTTCTAGGAAATGGCACAAGTTTCTATTTCTAACATAATCTTTGACTATCAACAAATTATAAGGTTATGTTCAACTAGCAGCACAAATGAAGTTAATATTTAAGAATAAGAACATTTAACTCTACGTCTGCAATATAGTTTTAAATATTTGTTTGACTATCTCCACAAAGCCTGAGAAACATAAACTGCCTCCAGGAAATGACAGCCTCTCCAAGATCAAGCGAAAGTGCTATGGGCATTGTAATGAACTTCACTCAACATCTCAGATTTAACCAGCTGAAAATGTTTGCTTCTCCTCTATAAGCAGCATTCTATTCAACTTTTAGAAATGACGATCCTGTTCTACAATGGAAAAGCCATATATTGTCCTATAGATTGAACAAAATGTCCTTGACTCATTTAGCCTAGAGAGGAGCATTGCCTTTTGGTACAAGCTACTTAGCATATATATATATATTAAGGGAGCAGATTCCAATAATTTGTTTCTAGGCTAAAAAGGCCAGAGGCTTCCTTTTGTTCAGGATAAAGAAAAAATGTTTCTTATCTTCCCCACAATGTATTAGCTTCTGTTTATTCAAACTCTGATGACACCGTCTCTGGCTAGTATGAAGGCACACTAAGAACACAAAAGAAAGAAGCAATTTTTACCATTAGTGTAATTAAATGTATTAGGAAAGGAGAATATTGTGATGCAGGAGCAAGTAGGTCAGCTACAAATTTATGTGAAACTCAATGTACTGCAAATACAGGCTTACTTCTTGCTGATTTTGGCAACAAATGGTCATAACCTAAATAACACACTAAAACTGCAATTGGCAGAATCAGTGAAACAATAGATGCCTATTTAAGGGAGAAGTTTCTATGTTCTGTTTTTTAAACAGTAAATCACATGATTGGTGTTTGCTTACTTAATAAAGCTGTTAGGGATGATCTTTTCAGAGCTGACACATTATCAATTCAAATCAGTAATTCAATACACAGATGAAACTTGTCAGTGATGGGGGTATGGTTCAGGGTTGTTTGGAATCAAAGTCAGCTCAGAATGAAGTGTTGATGGAAATTATTTTTAAGAACAACTTATTAGGTTCCTCTTGGGTACAAAGTCTTGAATAAGACCCTGGAGAGACAGATAAATTATAAACATCTCTGAGAAATATTGTATACAAGGATAAACTGACAGAACTGCAACATGGAAAGAATGTAATGTGCTTGTATCCCATTTTTCAAGGCAAACATTATGACATAATTGGTTCAGAGCTGATCCACAAGGGAGTACTGTGCACTCAGCAGGGGTCAGATGCTTGCTATAAACATTACCTCATTTAATCCTCACAACAGTCGTGAAAGGCATTTTGTGCCATTTTACAAAGGAGGAAAAATGAAGCTCAAGGCTTTTGCAATGGTCTCAAAATAGCAATGTTAGTGGGAATCAGAATCAGAATTTAAAGCCAGGACTGTTTGATTTTTTTAAAAAAAAAATTCAGTTTCCCATAATATACCAGGATGCCATATGGTAGTCTCCCTTATATTTGGGAAACCCCTTCTTTCAGTTTCTCACTGAATTCTCTTTTCTAGGTCAAAGATCACTCTTCTCTTAGGAAACTTCAAATCTTATTTCAATCTTATTTCCCTGAAGCATTAAATATACGTAAGCAGCTTGCAGACCCAGAGGCACTTTCTACAGGCACTTTCACACTCTTAGGTCGCCAGCAATTGGAAAATGAAATCTTGTCACATATACACTATAAACAAACCAAAGACATAGGAAGCGATTTTGAAGAGATACATAAAACCAGCTTAATTCCAATGTTTCAGGGAAGCTATTTTGTAAGACCACATAGTGTATAACATTCTTTTGGAGTATTATTATTCATACCCAACTAAGGTGAATCCTAGAATGATGGTATGAGCATCATATATATTTGTGTACTTGTTCAACAAACACTCATTGCATAGCCATTGTGTGGGTATTCATCTACTTACACTTTATATAGCCAAAGCATTCTGAATCATTTTACTTTGTCACTAGCTATTGTGTATACCATTTTGTATACTTGTATTTCCATGGGCAATGTAGCATTTCATTTCAACATAACTACATATTTTAGACCTGCTCACATTTCAAGATATAATTCAAGTGGTTCCTATTCCATGAAGTCTTTCCTTTATTCCCAGTCAGATATTATATTCCATTCTCCTGCTATTCTCAATAGCACTTTTCTTGTAGCTCTATATGGAAATAAATTGTATTTACATATATATATATATATATATATATGAGAGAGAGAGACTTATACATATATTGACTGATTGACACATACATTATTGAATGCAAATTCTAATTCTACAGAAATTAGAATCATGCAAGGATGCCCAGCTTGGGTTCAAGGCCTGATAGAAGATATTCAGCTCTAGGCTTGTGTAAGACTAAAAGTTCCTTGATGTTTTAATTTGTGTCTTGCTCATTTCTGAAGATACTACATCAATCAGCAAAATTTTTTCCCATAACCACTTCCAAAAGTAGTTGTGTAACCTGAATGGATCAAAAATACTGTGCAAAACTTGCAGAGAAAAGTAATCAATAAATAGTTACATATAAAGAGAACACACCACTTTGGTTATCTTGTTATTTTATAGTGTATAAAAGTAATATTTTTCTTTTTGTGGAATATCAAATTAGGAACTAAGTCAATGGAGTTTCATGTTTATAGGCGTATATTAGGGCTTGCTAGATCCGTAAATAACACAATTTGTCATTAAATGGATTTTGAATACATTATTGCTCAAAATTAAATCCCAGGAAACATTAAATAAATTGTACAATGAAAATGCCTTAGGCAGCATAATCACCAGGGGAATGCCTACCTCTTTTTTCCAGTGCTATCAATTCATCCCCCTTTGTTTTCCTTCAAAAGAAAAATACTAGAGTGAAGCATATTTCAAGGTTGATTTATATATGGTGATTCTAAATTTTAATCAGTCTAAGTCATATCACATTGTTTTAAAGCCTCAAAGTGGGTCATTTGATTTTTAAAAATAATTTTCCTATCCATTTATGTTTTTACTGTTTAAATATCCATATCCAAATTACTTGCCATCTTTTGAGTCTTCCATTAGTCTCTTGAGAGGAGACAGCATGTGTGTATTACTTCTGGAAATGCATCATCAGCAATACTATCTGTAGGATTCCTTCTGTGTTCTATTATTTAAAAGGGCATTCCCAGGGAAGGTTAGCTATCTAGCACAATTCAAATAGAACTTTACTAGATCAGTACTTTGAAAAATACCCAAATCTCACCTTTCATATCCTATTTACTCCTGGTATTTCTTTAATAGAAAACACTAAAATGATTAAGTTTGTATGGTCTCCTACTGAAATTTGAGCAAAAATAAGCCAACAGTGTAAGTGGGAAAAGTTCTGAAAAATAAACGGCTTTTATTTTTATAATTCTACTACTTGAAAAATAAACTCATACTTTTTTTTTCTTTAGGGTCTTCTGGCATTCTTTGAGGTACAGGCTGAGAAAAAAGTGAAAAAGGAGGAAACAGCAATAGGTTATGGAAACAAGGAAGAAACGAGCAGTGGGATTGGGGGTGAAGGAAACTGGTGCTGGAGTCCCAGAAGTCAGTGAGAAGGTCCCTCTCTTGAAAGCTGAGTATGAGATGAGTCCATGCTCAATTTCTAATATTGAATGAATGAAATAAGCATGCTTAGTTTTCTAAATTAAAATTTATGGTAAGTAGAAAGGGGGTGTAGAGTGAAATATAGTAGGCTTTTCCTCTTGGTCAAACTAAAGACCCTTCTACAATATTCTTGGAACTCTTTTCCAAACATCACAATAGTATTAGAAATGAGGTGTTCAAGTCCCTTCTATACAATGGTATAGTATTTGCATATTACATACTTATGTCTCTACATACTTTAAATCCTCTCTAGAGTTCTTAAAATACAATGCAAATTCTATAATAAATAGTTGTTATACTATACTGTGTAGGGAAAATGACAACATAAAAAGTCCTTACATACCCAGTTTAGAGGCTTTTTCTGAATATTTTTCAATCCAGGGTTAAATATATACATGCAAAATCCATAGACACTAGCTATGGATTTGAAACATTAGCTATATATTTGAAATATTTTAATCATCTACTGCTAATCATCTAACCATCTACTGCTGAGCAGGACTGCAGTTGTCTAAGTCAACAGTTTGGGCTCATATACCACATCAGAAATCCTCATTATATAACCCATGGGATTTACTTTTATTCTCAGCTTCCTATTTTTAAAACTTACAAACTCACAGAAAAGTTGAAAGACTAATATAATGAAGACTTGAATTCTTTCACCTATGTTCACCAATTGTTACCATTTTATCACATCTATTCCTGTGGGTGTATTGGATGTGTCAGACTTTATTTTCAGAGAAATCTGAAAATTAACTGCAGAAATGATGAGTCTTCCCCCCTACATATTTTATTATCCATCTCACAAAGATAAGAATATCATCCTACAAGAAGAAAATTAGCTATACCATTTACTATACAAAATGTCGCCAATGCAGTTGTTCAAAAATATATTTTATGATTTTTAAAATATAGGATACAATGAATATCAGAGCATTTCACTCAATTAGCCTCTGCTAATTTAGAAGTCACACATTTTTATTGTTTTTCTTTGTTTTTAGAGACATTGATTTTTTTAAAAAGTCCAATTGAGTTACTCTGAAGAAGATAATATTTTGGATTTTCTGATTGCCTTCTTATTAATAGGTATCAATAAGTTCAGGCTAATCATATTTGGGAAGAACAATTGGTATTTGAGGGTACTTTTTGTTATATCAAGAGTTGCAAGATACCCAGTTGTCACACTAAAAGTAAAGATAAGTGATTCTTTGGAAAGGTGCATTGTCCCCAATAAAATTCAGTGGGCAAATAATTAGTGTAGAGAATAAATTCATTTTAACTAAATGTTCTATTTGCCAACCACAATTCATGTAAAAGTTTTAGGATCCACTGAGAAAGCTTTCTCTAATCTGCTTAAAGTTGCCAATGATGATATTCTAATTCTACCATACCTTCTAAATTTACTAATTGATAAATTTCTGGGAAAAAAGGTGCTTTAAAATTTGCATCATTCACTATCTCACAGTTATAACCATCAACTCACAGAAGCTGTGACAATGCATTTACCATAATGTCTATCATAAACATTTTTTAAAATGCTCAAATTCCACAACTTACGGCCAGTAGGGCCTATTCAAATTGACTTCCATAGCATTTTGACACGACTCTTTTGCTTCTAAGTACTTCTTGGCTTTATGCCACACGATATTCCAGGATTACCTCATATTTTCTTGTCATAGATTACTGTTCACTCTCAGATGAACTATAGTTCCCTTTAACAGGGAATGGAACTTTGAAATCAAGCAAGATGTGCTCCTTTAGTCATCAAATGTCATTGCTTCGAGATCCCTTCAGTAGAAAGACTGTGTATTGTGTGTGTATGTGTGTTGTACTGAATACAGATACATATAAATGTGTTTGCATGTATAATTTTTAGATACTGATATCTGTCCATGCAGTAGTAACAGTTTACATTCTTACCTGTAATATACCACAGTGCCTGTTTTCTAGCACTTTGTGCCTCAGATCCTGTAAAGCTTTTATAGTTTTTCTGATCTGACATATGAGAGATGAAATCTCTGGATAGTTTCAATTTTTATTTATCTTGTTGAAAGTGAAGTTGAATACTTGAAAATGATATATCACCTTATATTAGAACAAAAACTCCAAATATATCATAAATGTAAATATACAATGGCAATCATACAAGTATTAGAAGACTTTCCAGTATTACCTGGGAGTTGGGAAAAGCTTTTATAGTATAATTCAGAATCCAGAATATGTGGAAAGGTTGATGGATTGGATTGGAATGCGTTAATTCTTTTTGCAAAATAAAAATAAGAAAAATCATAAAACCATAACAAACTGGAGAAAACATTTAAATCAATCATGCCCAATATACAAACACCTTTTAAAGGTTTAGAAGGCAAAGATCAATTGCATGATATACAATGGGAAAAGACATGGAAAGAAAACTCAGAACATGACATACAAATGCCTCAAATATATCTTCTATGTCATATGTCTAACCTCAGGCATGCAGAAAACCTAGCCCTTAGGTTCTGTGCAGGCAATATACTTTCTGTAATGAGCAGTAACTGAAAAGAACACACATCAACATCTCGATGGAAATGACAAAGTGAGTAGGTATGTGATATAAACCCCATGTAAAGTATGTGATATAAACCCCAGGTCCACATGAGTTTGGCTAATAAGACTTTTATACCTCAGATATCATGAGAAAACTATTATGTAGCTGTTACCACACTTTGTTGTACAACAGTTTAAGGGTTCTATTGCTGAGGTCCAGCCTTTGAGGCTCACTGCAATGCTCTTGACATAACTACTACATCTTCCAGCATGACTCACACAGCCCTCCTAGAAACGCCCTCTGCCACGTTCTTCCCTGTTTTCTCAACTGGAGACCAAACACAGAGGGTTTTTTTCCATTTGTTCAGGTTTTCAAATTTTTTATTTGTAAAACAGAACAAATGTCATGAATACAGTTTAAAAGCATAATAGTTCTTATCCTATCTTCCCTCCCACCTACCATCTTTTTCTCATTTTTCTTTTAATATTTAAAATGACACTTTCAATTTTCTTTATAATCACAATTTTAACCATCCACGAAATAAAGAATTCAACAAGTAGTAAGTAGAAAAAACACTGTTCCCTAAGAATATAGGCAAGGGCCATAAACAATAATCAAATCTTGAATTATAATTTCACTCACATTTATCACATTTATTGCACCCTGTATATCAGTTACCAGAAATCATTAAAAAACACATGATACTTGTCTTTTTGGTACTGGCTTATCTCACTAAGCATAAGGGTCTCCAGTTTTATCCATAATTGTTGCAAAAGCCAGGATTTCATTTGTTTTCACTGAATAGTATTCCATCATGTAAATAGATCATAATTGCTTTTCCAGCCAACATTGGATGGACATCTGAGTTGAATCCCTATCTTAGCTATTGTGAGTGGAGCTGCTATAAACATGGGGGATAACTCTTTCAAATACTGATTTCGCCTCCTCTGAGTAAATTCCTAGGAGTGGAATGCTTGGGTCATATTGTATATACTTTCAGATTTCTGAAGAATTGAAATATAGTCTTCCATAATGGCTATACTAGTTTACATTCCCACCAACCTCGTATTAGGGTACCTTTTCCCCTACATCCTCACCACCATTTATTGTTTATTGATTTCTGTATGAAAACCATTCTAATTGGAATGATATAAAACCTCATTGCAGTTTTGATTTGCATTTCCCTGATGGCTAGTGGTTGTGAGAATTTTTTCATGTGTCTGTTGCCTTTTGTATTTTATTTATTGAAAAATTCATGTTCATATACTTAGCCAACGTTTTACCTGGATTGTTTCTTTTATTGTTATTGAGCTTTTTGAGCTCCTTATATATTCCGGATATTAATACACTTTCATCTGTATAGTTTGCAAATCTTTTCTTCTATTCTGTCCATTGACTCTTCATTTTGCTGAATATTTCCCAGGTAGTGAAGAAGACTCTTAGCTTAATAAAATCCCATTTGTCTATTTTTGCCTTTATTGCCCGTGCTGCTGGGGTCTTAGCCAAAAAGACTTTCTATATGCCAATGTCTTGCAAAGTTTCCCTCTATTAGTTTGAAGCCTTTGGGTCTTACATTTAAATCCCTGATCTACTGTGAATTGATTTGTATATAGCATTTAACGTATCAGTCTTGTTTCATATTTCTGTATGCACAGATCCAATTTTCTCAACATCCTTTGTTGAAGGATCCTGTCTTTTCTGCAGGAAGTGACTGCATCTCCTTTGTCAAAGATTAATTGGTTGTTTGAATTAATTTCTGGGGTCTCCGATCCTTTTGTTGACATGTCTATACTTATGACAGAACAAAGCTGTTTTGATTGTAACTTCCATGTTATATGCCTTGAAATCAGATATTGTGATGCCTCCACCTTTCTTATTATTGTTTAGGATTACTTTATCTATTCAGAGTCTCTTGTGATTCCATATGAATTTTAGAGTCATTTTTTCAAGATTTGAGAAGAATATCTTTGGTATTTTGATTGCACTGAAGCTGTAAACTGTTTTGGATAGTATGTACATTTTGAAGATATTAACTCTCCCAACACAGGAACATAAAGGATTTTTCCATTTTTTGGTGCCTTCTTCTATTTCTTTCCTCATTATTTTCTAATTTTCAATGTACAGATTTTTCACATCTTTAGTTAAATTTATCCAAGGTATTTAAAATTTTTGTAACTACTGTGAATAGGATTGATCTTACAAGCACTTTCCCAACACAGCATTATTTGTGTAAACAAAGGCTATTGATTGTTAAGTGCTGACTTTATATCCTGCAACTTTGCCAAACTCTCTTATGAATTCCAATAATCTCTTAGTGGAATCTTTTAGTTCCCCTACAAACAGGGATAATAGGACTTTCTCCTTTACAATTTGTATTCCTTTTCTTTTTCTTGTCTAATGTCTCTGGTTAAAAATGCCAGAACTATAATGAATAATAATGGTTAGAATGATCATCCTTCTCTGATTCTGGATTTTACTTAATTAGTTCCAGATTTTCCCAATTCAATATGACACTGGATGTTGGTTTATCACATATTGTCTTGATTGTTTTGAGGTATGTACCTTATATAACTAATTTTCTTAATGTTTTTATCATGGTGTTATATTTTGTCAAATGCTTTCTCTGCATCAACTGAGGAAAATCATATGGTGTTTATTCTCCATTTGTTAATATGATGTATCACATTTATTCATTTGAGTATGTGGAATGAGACCTGCATAGCAGGGATAAAACCCATTCTGTCCAGATGAATGATCTTTCTGATGTGTTATTGGATTCAATTAACAAGCATTTTGTTGAGGATTTTGCATCTATGTTTATCAGGGATTGGTCCATAGTTCTCTTTCTTTGTTGTATCTTTTTCTGGTTTTGAAATTAAGGTGAAAATGGCCTCATAGAAGGATTTTTGGAGGATATCATTCCTTTCAATTGTTTTGAATAGTTAAGAAGAATTGGGATTAGTTCTTTAAAAGTTTGGTAGAATCCAGTAGTGAATCCATCTTGACCTGGTCTTCTTTTATTGGGAAAGCCTTTATTGCTAATTCAATCTCCATTTTGGATATTAGTCTATTTAGATTTTCTGTGGCTTCATAACTCAATTTTGGTAGACTGTGTGTGTCCAGGAATCTATCTACTTATCTAGATTTTCAAATTTCTTGGCATAAAGCTATTTTTATTAATCATTAACAATTTTTAAAAATTTCTATGGTATCCATAGTTATATCTCCTATTTCATTTCTGATTTTGTAGATTTGGGTCTTCTACTTTTTTTATTGGATAGTTGGGCCAACAATGTATCAATTTTGTTTATATTTTTTCAAAAAAACAGGTCTTCAATTCACTGATCTTTTGTATTATTTCTTGGTTTCAATTTTGTTTTTCTCTTCTCTAATTTTAATTATTTCTACCCTCCTATTACTTTTGGGTTTTATTTGTTGTTGTTTTTCTAGGCCCTTGGTATGCATTGATAGCTCATTTATTTGATGTCTTTCCAATTTCTTGACTCGGGCACTAATTGCTATAAACTCCCATATTAACACTGCTTTTCCTTTATCTTATAAGTTTGGATGTGTTATATTGTCATCGTCATTCATTTCAGGAAATTTTTTATTTCCCTTTTGATTTCTTCTATGGCCCACTGTTAATTCAGGAGCATGTTGTTTTCTCCATGTATTTGTGTGTTTTCTTAGAGATTCTTAAGTTGTTAATTTCCAGCTTGATTACAATGCAGTCAGAGAGGAGACATGGCATGATTTTAATTTTTTTTTGATTTGCTGAGACATACTTTACATCCCAGGATATGGTCTGTCCTAGTGAAAGTTCCAGGCATTGATGAAAAGAATTTGTATTCTTCAACTGTGAGATGAGTTGCTCTGTAGATATGTTATTTCCATTTGGTACATACTGTAAATTAGCTCTATTGTTTATTTTGTTGATCTTCTGTCTTGTTGATCTGTCCATTGATGAACCTGGGGTGAAGTAGCCTTTATTATTGTATTGGACTCTAGGTCTCCTTTTAGACCCATTAACTTTTGTTTTAAATACTTGGCATTGGGTGCATATATTTATTATAATCACATCTTACTGTTGAGTTGATCTCTTAGTCATCACAAAATGCCCTTCTTTGTCTCTTTTAATGGTTTTTGTGTTAATGTCTATTTTGTCTGATATTAGTATGGCTACTCTTGCTCATTTTTGCTTTTCATTAGCCTGGACTATCTTTTTCTACCCTTTCACTTTCAGTCTGTGTAATTTTGTTGATAAGGTGTGTTTCTTATAGACATCAAATAGATGGGTCTTAATTTTCAGTTCATTCAGCCAGTCCATATCTTTTAACTGGAGAATTTAGGCTATTTACATGCAAGGTTATTATAGATAAGTAGCAAATTGGCCCATTTTTTAAAAATATTCTTATCATAATTTTTGGATATCCTTTGTACTTTTACTAGAAGTTTGCTGCCTTCGCATTCTTTCATGATGATAACTATCTCTCTCTGCTTCTGTGTGTAGTACATACTTAAGTATCATTTGTTAGGCTTAAGAAGTGATTACCAATTCTTTCAACTTCTATTTGTTTTGGAAGATCTTTATTTCACCTTCATTTATAAATGAGAGCTTTGCAGGTATAGTATATTGGTTTAATGAAATTTTTTTGAACCGAGACTGTATCTCTTCATTGTCTGCTAGTCTGTAAAGTTTCCGATGAGAAATCCATTTTCAATCTAATTAGAGATCCTTTGAAAATAATCTGGCATTTCTCCTGCACAGTTAGGATCTTTAGCTATATTCTTCAAAGTTTGACTATATTGTGTTATGGTAAAGATCTTGAAAGTCTTTTCTTACCTTGTCTACTAGGAGTCACATGTTCTTCCTGCACTTGAATGCGCATATCTTTCTCCAAATTAGGGAGATTTTCTGCCATTATGTCATTAAATAGGTCTTCTAATCTGTTCTCTCCTTTCACATCTTTGGGAATTCCTAAGACACATTATGTTTGGTCATTTGATAGTTCCCCATAAATCTCAAATATTATTTTTGTTTTTTCCTATTTTTCCTTCTATCTGAGGTATTTCCAAGGATTTTTTCTTAAACCTCAGATATTCTTTCTTCTGCCTTATTGTATCTGCTATTTAGGCTTTCCATTGTATTTTTATTTGAATTTCATTGAACTTTTTATTTCCAACATTTCAATTTAATTTCTCCTCAATATCTATATATTCTGGCAGAATTTTTCATCCATGTCATGTATGCATTTCTTTAAATCATGTATTTTATTCTCTGTGCTTTGGAGTAATCTTATAATCATTCTTTTGAATTCCTTTTCAGGCATTTTGTTAATCCCTTTGTCTTCATTTTCTAATAGTGAAGTACTGGTATGTTCCTTTCAGGGAGTTATATTTTCTTCCTTGTTCAGGCATTTATGGAAAGACTGTTGGTTTTCTCCTCTGAGGATTTTCATCTTTGAAATATGCATTTATGGCTTAGTGGAGTGTCTTCTCCTTCAGCATATGTCCAGAGACATGTGCAGGATGGGACCAGGGAGCTCCAACCAGTGTTTGAGAGTGGGGCATGAATCTAGAGTGACACCCTAGTTGGGAAAGGTAGGTCTTGTCTGTTATCAGGAGGGGGGAAAGTATGATTGCATTGACTGGCATGGTCACAACTTTACCCCCTTTGCCAAGATGAACCAACTATCTAGGGTGAGCCCACAGTGGCTACACACCCCACCAATGCAGATGTGTGAACTGCACAAAGGATCTGTGCACTCTTTAGTGTGAGCATAGAATCTTCTGTGATGACCCACCCCAGGAACTATGGGAACTCTGAGCTTCTGAAATAGTGATTTCCCAGAGACCCACCCGCACCCCATGTCCTATCATGCAGTCACAAAATTCCCACAAGTCATAGCATACAGAGCTCCCATAGTCAAAGGGGCAGGGGATCCACTTTAAGCTCCATGAGTTTCCTCCATACACAAAGAAAGCTGACAAGTTCTCAGTTACAGCTGCCTGACTGATAGACATTGGTTGGTGCTCCAACCAAAGGCAAGTTGAGTCCAGGCACCTTGATAGAGTGAGGGGAGAGGATGATTACAGGCCCACGTGGGCACCACTTCTCTCACCAATGCAACTACACTGAGATTTAACACTCTCCACTGTTCCATTTACTTATATGTGGTCATGTTTGGTCAGCTTAGCCTGCCATGACAAAATACCCTTTGAATTGGTGGTGTAAACAGAGATTTCTCAAGTTCCAGAGGGTAGATGTCTGAGATTATGGAGTCAGTATGGTTGGATTCTGGTGAAAGTTCTTCATTATTGCTGCATTCTCATATGACAGTGTGATTCAAAGAGAGAGAACTCTGGTATCTCTTCTTATGAGGGCATTAGTCCTATCATGAGGATCCCACTCTTACCTGAATCCAATTATGTCTAAAAGACCCCATCTACAAATATGATCACATTGTTGTTTAGGGCTTCCTTATATGAACTTTAGGAATATATAATTCAGTCCACAGTAGATTCTCCCTAGAAAAAATTAGACCTTATTTTTCCAAAGAAACTTTCATTTTACAATGTTGGATACCTCATCTCACATACTTGATTCTAAACTTTGGTAACTATAATCTATCTCCTCTTTGAATACAAGGAAGGCTTGATCACCTTTAAAATCTCATCATCCCTCCTTCTCTACATCAGTATCAAACCATTCCTCTGCAGCAATACCCCCTTCCTCTTCAGGGCACAGATAGAGTGTTATAGCTAGTCATAGTCTTCTCTTTTCTCTGTTTAATATAAGCATATGAAACTTTTAGAAGAATATTTTCTATTGACCAAAAGTGGATGAAATAGGCCTGCAACTGAGAACAAAGAAGTTATATATTGGAGGACTCAGCAACTTTTTCTGTAAGCATCCAGAATATACGTTAGAATTTGGCTCGGGTAGGGGTATTGTGGTCACAACTATTTAACAGTGTCTTCATAGTCTGGAAATTACTACAGAGAATACATGAACAAATGGATAAATTGGTATTGCAATATATCAAAGGAGTCTGACATTAAAACTGCATATAATTTTCACATGACAAAATATTCTTTTGATTTTTACAAATATTTAACAATGGAAAAAACAGTTTTATTTTATACTCTGTACAAACTCTAGGTGCAAGCCACAGTTTCATGAAATCATGGAAATCTGTTCAGGCTGAAATCTGCCCACTTTTGTCATAAAGTAAGGGAGAAGAATTTCTAAAGAGCCAAGATTATTGGGGCTGGTGCTGTGGTGAAGTGGATAAAGCCACTGCCTGCAGTGATATCCCATATGGGCACCAGTTCAAGTCCTGGCTGCTCCACTTCCAATCCAGCTCTCTGTTATGGCCTAGGAAAGCAGTGGAAGATGCCCCAAGTCCTTCAGCACCTGGATCTGTATGGGAGACCAGGAAGAAGCTCCTGGCTCCTGGCTTTGGAGTGGTGCAGCTCTGGCTGTTGAGGCCACTTGGGAAGTAAACCAGCGAATAGTAGATTCTCTCTCTCTCTCTCTCTCTCTCTCTCTCTCTCTCTCCCTCTGATTCTGCCTCTGCCTCTCTTTAACTCTGCCTTTCAATAAATAAATAAAAAGAACCAAGATTCTCTTGCCACTTCTTCCTCTCTTTATTACTCTGTTTGCTGCCCCAGATACTTTTCCAAAAGTCTTATCTAAATCATTCTTTAGGCCTCATCTATGCTCCTTGGAATTACATCTTAAAGCAGAACATTAAAAGAAAGCAAGCACACAGAGCCTGGCTGATAACAAGAAAGCCCTCAAAGCAAAGGTTTCTAAGCAAGAAAGTCAGCTTCAAAGTCTAGGTGAAGCTCTAGCTACACATGGAAAGTCTCCTTCTATTGTTGTTTTGGAGGATTAGGTATTAACAGGGTTTCCTCATACCCAATAAGACTTTACTTTTTAGGCATCTTTCCAGTAATCAAAAGGAGTATCTTTTTTCTTTCAGGGCTCATTCTACACACAATGGTACCACTTTCTGACATGTACTGTGAATTGTCAAGAACAAACGGAGATATGAAAACTGCAGTTACAGCTTTGGATTAACTCTATTGTTTGTTCCTGATGGTAATTTTTGATGCTTCTTTACTTGTGTGGTGACAATTGTGCATCCATGTGTATGTGTTCAGATGGAGATATGAAGTCTCAACCTCTGGTTATTTTTACAGTACTTTTTCAGGTGTTCAGTCCTCATAGCTTTCCTGTGTTCATAACACAGAATATACACTAGATTTTAAGTCGAATAATCTGGGATTCATCTCCAGTTCTTCTCTTGTCAAGCTGTGCAACACTGAGTGAATTACTTGGTCCCTTAACTCCCATGACTAAATGGGCATAATAATGCTCTCTCTACCCATACTGTGAGGTGAGAGAACAAAATAATAAATACCAATCTTTTCTGAAAACATGAACTGCTAAAAATAAAGGCATTGCAATTATTGATAATCATATTTTAATGAGTAACCTGACATTTTGGCTCTAAAAAATTGTCACAGAAATTGTCTTGGTTTATATCTATAGCTGAGATGTTTATTCTCTTTTGCTATTAGTTTTAAAATATCACTTGATCATTTACCAATGCAGTATGTTAAAATTTCTATGCTTTTTATAAAATTGGAAACTCAAACTTTAGAATAGGTCCCTAGTACCCTAAGGAATCATCTGGCACTGACAAATTTGAAGTAAAAGAGTTTTCCCTTTGATGTTGGCCCTCCCCCCATTCAGCAAGCTAAATTCCTTATCACTTTTCTTACTCCCAGTGAATTATAATGTGGCAGTGTATTCTTAAAAAGCATTTAATCATAGTACAAGTCATAAGACAGGTTATTAATAAGTGATTGTTTCTCATAACAGAGAAATTTGTTATAATCAGAGCTATTGTTTATACTTACAAGAAATGTTCTGCCTAGAATGGAGCTTGTTCCTATTGTTAATGGTTTGAGCAAGTGTGGGTAATTACAATGCAATATTGGATAAAGTGGCAAAGACAGAGCACCCAACAGGGCTCACAGATTATCACAAGATAATGGGGTAACCATCAACTCACAGCAGTTTTTTCTGTGTTAGATGCTGCCATAGACACATACCCACTGTGAAAAATCACATATAGAATCCTGGAGTTAAACTATTCGATCTAAAGAAGTGGAAGAGACTTTAGAGATACATAAGTAGCTTGACCAACCAAAGATGAAAAAGATTCAGCAGGAAAGTGTTTTGCCCAAGTTCACAGTCAGGAAACAGGGCCATCCAAGTCTCCAGACCCCAAGCCCAGTGCTTTTCCACTCTATGAACTGTCTGCAGAACCAGGGGATGCACATTGGTTACTTAGTATGGGGACTAAACTAAATAATGCAGGCAGTGAACAAAATCTAATCTGGCTGAGTTGTGTAAGGGAGAGGGGAAAAAAGGATAAAAGAGAAGATTAAGAAAACTGGAAAACAAGGATTTCTTATTTCTATTATGTCCATCAAAAATCAGGCTCCTAAAACTCATTTCAAGGTTAGAGTGTTTCTGTGATTCTGGCTGAAGTTCCAGACATGGAAAGGAATGCGCTGTAGCCACTTCCATGTAAATAACCTAGTATAGAACAGTCACCGCAAACTAGCACAATTACCAGTCTCGGGCACTTCTGGACCTGCAAGATTATCCTCCTCCTACCGCTGTACGTGCATGAATGAGCATGACACTACACCCAGTCCCTGGAAACATAATCAGAAGAGTGAAGTGGTCCTTTGATGGTGATTTTCTCAGCAAACACGGTTGTTCTGAGAATGCTTCAAACTACTGAACTCCTAGAAAAAGCAAGGAAGAACTGAATCTCCCCCTTCTCATACAAGAATCACTAAGGGATACAGTAAAGAAAAAAAAACAATCTTTAAACAGAAATAAGAACACAGGGGTATCTATATAGAAAATCCAAAATTAAGTTAAAAGTTCATATTTCCACAACAAAAAGGTCCTACAAGAAGACATATGAACAAAACAATATATAATAAACACATTAAATTTTGTTCTTATAACTACAAGAGGAATGAGATTGAAACGAAATAAATAAATAGAAAAAGTAGGCAAGGCTAATTTGTACAGAACATTTGTTGGAGGAGAGTAGGCACTAGTGATAAAGGTAATAAAGGTAATATCATGCTACAAGAAATTCAGGGTGGGCATAGTGGCACAGTGGGATAGGCTGCTGCACGTGATACAGGCAGCCCATATCAGAGTGCCAGTTTTTGTCTCAGTTGGTTTGCTGCCAATCCAGCTTCCTGTTAATGCCCATGCAAAATTCACAAATATGGCCCAAGTACTTGGGTCCTTGCCATCCATGTGGGCAATCAAGTTTGAGTTCTTGGTTCCTGGCGTTGGTTCTGGTTCCTGGTCCTTGGTTCTTTGCTGTTTTGACCATTTAGGAAGTGAACCATCAGAAAGAAGCTCTCTCTCTTTCTGTCTGTCTGTCTGTCTCTCTCTCTCTCTCTATGTCTCTGTTGGTTTCTCTGTCTTTCAAATAAATAAACAAATCTTAACAACAACAAAAAAGAAATAACAATTCATTACATACCATTCAACTTGGCCTGACTACAGAAGGAATTCAATGTGTCAAAGTTGTGTGATCCTTGTTACAATTTTTAACAAAATGTTACCTTCTGTGGTTTTTACAGAAGTGTCTGTGGGGCTCTATTGAAGTATAAAGCCTTTGAGAATGACTGCATTCTGACAGAACAAGAGTTTGGAATGAAAGCAAGAAAATGACAGCTGAAACAAATATTAGGCCAGTGATTTGATCTAACACATAAGATATCACAGGTGATTATAAAATTACTACTTTGGCGCGGTGCGCCGGCCCCAGCGCGCCGGCCGCGGCTGCCATTGGAGGGTGAACCAATGGCAAAGGAAGACCTTTTTCTCTCTCTCTCTCTCTCTCCCTGTCCACTCTACCTGTCAAAAAGTAATAATAAATAAAAATTTAAAAAATAAAATAAAATTACTACTTTGAATTCATTTTCATAATCAGCTACTGTAAATGTCAGAATATTGAAAATTTGTATGGATGAGATGGGAGGGGGGATGTGGTAGAAAAGAAAAGGAAGAAAACCCAGAGAAATGAGAAGTGCCTCAAATTAAGCCAAGAGTTTAATCCTGAGAAATGTGGAAAGAACAAAAGCTGAGGCAAGAGGAACCAGGAAGCCAAAAGAGACACAGACTGTGCCAAGCAGGAGGTGTATTTCTTTGCTGAGTGAGCTTATATTTTCAGAAAACTCAGTAACAGGTTTAATCTTTATATGTACTTTTTAAAAGATGAAACATGGAAAATAGCCAGACCTCTCAAAACACATGACCCTCAAAATTGAAAAGAGGTTGTTGTCATAAAATTGAAAGCTTAGTGTAATTTTCCACCAAACTTTTTTTTTTTTTTTTTGACAGGCAGAGTCTGACAGTGAGAGAGAGAGAGACAGAGAGAAAGGTCTTCCTTTTTCCATTGGTTCACCCTCCAGTGGCCTCTGCGGCCGGCACACTGTGGTCGGCCCACAGTGCTGATCAGAAGCCAGGAGCCAGGTGCTTCCTCCTGGTTTCCCGTGAGGGTGCAGGGCGCAAGCACTTGGGCCATCCTCCACTGCATTCCTGGGCCACAGCAGAGAGCTGGACTGGAAGAGAGGAAACCGGGACAGAATCCGGCGCCCTGACCGGGACTAGAACCCAGGGTGCCGGCACCACAGGTGTAGGATTAGCCTATTGAGCCGCGGCGCCAGCCTCCACCAAACTCTTATTTCATGTCTGTCCACCTCTCTGCTCCCTCCTTGAATGGTGGTTTTCATTTCTGTTCATTCATAAGGTATAGCTCACTCTCCTTCCCCTTGGCCTCTGGTCTTGAGAGGGACTCTAAGTACTTAAGAGGTGAGACAACAATACAGGGAAAGTCCGTCTTTCTATTTCCTCCCTGTTCTTCACTCAAGTTCACCCCACTTCTCTTCATTCAAGAAACAGAAAACAAAAGGCAATGGGCAGTAGGATGAGCCACAATTGGACAAATTTTAAAATATCCCTTGGACAAAATAACAACCACCTTCTAAGGGTGATACTAGAGCAATACCGGCTGGTTGCAAGAGGCTTAGTCTATGGAGTGGAATAAAACTTCACAACAGTCCCTCTGCCTCTTCTTTAGAACCACCTGGGGGAACTTTAAATATACACCATGCTCAGGGTCACCTTATGCTAATTAAACAGACTCTTTCAGGGTCTTAGGGGTTGGCCTGAGTATTATGAAAGCCCCTTGTGTATTGCAATATGCAGGCAAGCGTGATATCTATTGTTCTGAAGACCCAACAAAACACTTAATTAATAACTAATCAAGGTAGTTAAACTAGAAAATTAACCTCAGATTTTGTCTCTGCATTTTTTGAGATCACAACCAAGTGCTAATTTATAAAATGATAGATTACATAACTCTAAGAAGAATGGAATATAGTGAGGTATGCTAGAGGTGGGTATGGGCAACAAAAGGAAACTATCACAGCTCCTGAGTGCAGAAATTGGATTCTCTTCTTCTCTGAATTCTTCCCTAAGTTGGTGAGTGAGTACAGCAGATTTGCAGTAACTCTCACAATGTGACTGAACAGCAGAGCTGCATTTCACTTTTGGTTTGCCCAGAGCATCTTGATCATGAAGAACTTTCCTACTGAAAGCCAACGCCCCTTCAGTAGGCACTTCCAGATAAAGTGGGATAGAGATAAGATGGTACGTGGCACTGACTAACAATTAGGTGCTCCTTGAAATAGACACAACCTTTAAATGTTGGTTAGCCATTGTTTTGAAGGGAGGCCAAAGGCTCTATTAGGAGAGCACAGAGAAGAGCAGGTGTTATTAAAATGACTCTCATTCAGAATATAGGCAAATAAGCTCTGCTTCTAGATTTGAATACAGCACTTTGCAAAACAAAAGCTTGGCAGTTCATTAATCCACCCTATTCAAAGTAATTTTAATGATAATCTATCCTCACTAACACTTCTGCTGGAGGTGTCAATTCCACCACCTCCACTGTTTTATCAATATCTCTACTAACTACATCGTATTTTTCCTCAAAAGGACCCGGGGAATTAAGTTTTGATATCTGATTACATTTTCTTAGGATGTACCTGCACCCAGAATAGATTTGTGCCCTGTAGTTAGTTACTTTATCTCTGAATTAGCTTATTTTGCCAATTAACTGTCAATATCACCACTCTGCATAGCAAAAAAATCTGTCATTTCTTCGGTTGGGTCCAATTAGAAACCACAATTCCATTACCAGGTCTTCGTATTTACCTTCAAGTGTTCTATTTTGAGGAACTTTTGATTCCATGGTCTGATTCCTATATTCCCACACTGCTCTATCATGCTGTAATGCCTCTATCATGCTGTAATATTTGACTATCCACAAATTCAACCCACTATTTGCCACTGGAGAACAATCTTATCATTCTGGTTCTTATCTTCCATCTCTACTATACAAATCTAATCTAAATGGATTGCCTCAAATACCATCATGTAATAAAACTTTTCCAGAAACAATTACATTTCTCTCTTCTCAGCCTCTATGATGTTTGGCAATTCTTTTATAGCACTGTATAGGTCTGTAAGAGTTGAGATCTTTCAGTTACAAGGAACACAAAACTGACTCAGACTGACTAATACACCAAAATATTTAACAAATGTTGAGAAGTAGGACAGACTTTCAGGCATGGTTAAAGCAGTATTTGAGATCCAACTTTCTGGGACTCTTCAATACTTTTCACTCTGTTCTCGCCCTCTGTTGGCTTCAGCCTCTGAGCAGGCTTCTCTTATGGGAGTAAGTTGGCTGTTGGCAGCAACCATAATTTCCTGCTGTACATGTGGCAGATATAGGAATAAAGAGAAATCTTATGTCCCCGCCAACTGATACTATTTCCCAAGAGTCCCTTTAGCTGAGGAGAAGTCTTTCATTGACCAGCTTTGGCTTGAACTAATCATCACCATGGCATTGGAGATTGGTTTAAACCAGGGTCAACACTGCCCCGAAGCTATGGCACTGGAGCAATTCTGGCCTACAGCCTGTTTTTAAAGAAGGGAACTTTTATGGGGGTCTAGCCACACCCATTTCTTTATGTTCTCTTTGTGGCTGCTGCAAGGCAGAGGTGAGCAGTGCTGACAGAGAGTGCATGGCTCCACAAAATCTAAAATATTTACACACTGGCTCTTTAAAAAAAATGTTAGTCAATCCCTGGTTTTGACCAGTTAGGGCTCATCCTTGCAACTGGGTCTATCCCAAAGCATTTAAATGCTATATAATGATGGAGGGGATGGTCCCAAAAAGAAAATCTGTGTCTTATTAAGAGAGGGGTTGGAGGAGAGGGTCTTTGAGGGCACTGACCAAATTGTTCTTATTTTCATATTTCACACAATGCTTTGAATTAAATTTAGCTCAGTGATTTTTTACAGAGAATTGCTGAGTTGAATTGAATTGTTTCATTTTCTCCTGCTAACTTCCTTCCTTTCCCCCTAGGAATGAAGACATTGGATACTCTAAAAATTCTCTTGGTTGTAAAGCAATGTTTCTCCAGGTTGCTTCCTCAATTACTTTGCTGCAGGAAGTTATGGGATGTGACAATGGATTTATAATCACTACCTCTGTATAGGTGCCTCAGTCACCCATAAAACCTAAATATACCGTGGAAACTTCAAGAACAGAGAAGAAGAACACAACTTTGTAGGGAAAAATAAAAATATGACTGAAGATACACTCAGTAAAAGTTCATTTTTTTTCTCACAGCAACTTTATAAATGAGTCCCCTTTAAAAGTATGGTTTTCCTTTATAGGAATTTTATAATGAATTCATATTTTCATGGAATAACCAAGACAGATCTAAAAGTTTTTACTTTAGAAGGTTTCTTGGGTTGCTGAATGATATAATTATCATCATGTAAAATGAGAATAAAGCAAAAAGCATGCATAATTATTTAATATTCATAGTTCTGTCATGAGGAATCATATATCTGCTGTAACATTTTAAATATAAATGAGGCCCATATTTATAAATTATTTTATTTACTAAAATGCTAATTATTTCATGAAATCAGTTTGTTAACTATCATTCTTATTTGGTTATTACAGGTCTATTTTAGCCTACTGGTTTATCCTTCTAGTGTAATGCTGACTTTTAAAAAGAATAGGATAGGATAAGGACAGAGGATGTACAGAAGTAAATATTTCACACTAATTGCTATAAAAATTATGGCAGTATCAAAATATATATACTATCCTAAGACCCAAAATAGTCAATATTGTATGTGACTATCAAACTGCAAAGTGCAAAATAAACATGCTTTTTTTTTTTTTCAAAACAAACTGCCTAATTTCATGCTGAAGATAAAACTTGAACAGATGAGAATTTGATGCCATGACGTACTCTGAGTTCAGAATCCTGCAGTTTCTAAGGATTAAAATACTAGGGGATTCAAAGCTATGCAATTCCATTTGACATTTGGGTTGTCATTTACTATTCAGTTCCCTGCTTCATCACACTAAGGAAACAAGTGCTCTACAACTGCAAATTGGAGAAGACTGCTCCCCTGTCTCGACTGCACACCACAAAGGGAAATGTCCTGTCTCATAACACCTAATTTCTTGTCTTCCTGTTTGCATTATGCATTGCTGACAATGAATTTCAAAACAACCTTGAAATGTTGTGATATTAGAATCTCATTACCTGGTATTTACCCCTGATTTCTTTCCATCCAAAATACAATTTCATGTCCTTAATTTCTCAGCATAAACAAACTACTTTCAGTGCCCATGTCTATTTGCAAAATGTAGAATTGGTTATAACTCAGATTCACTTGTTCTGATTTACCATGCCTCTTTAAGGCAGCCTCTAGAGAGACAAATATTCTGTTTCTTCCTTGCAAACAGTAACCCACTGTTGCCCAAAGGCTATGTCTAATTTGCCTGGTTTTGCAAGAATAGGCAGCCTGTAGCGCTATAGCTTGTACTGAAATATAGAAACCTTTGGTTTAAACACTTAGTTTCTTCAAAAGTCAACATTAGTCTCTCAAAACCATAGTCAATAATTCTAATGGACCCCACCCATATTTTTCAACAGCTGTGAATTTCCATATATCTTCCTTTCTACTTGTCACTTGTTGTCCCTGCAACTAAGGCTCCAGATATAAAAACTGGAGCTGTTTCACCTGTTTTATAAACCATCAAAGTTAGGGTAGAAATTGTGTCACTTTTTTCCCATAGTTACTTTCTGCTCCTTTCTAACACACCTGGGCTTCTCATACTTGAGGTAGTCATTCATGAACCATGTTGAAATAAACTTCTATGTTCAGCTAATATGTATTCATCAAGACTTTATAACTCTTTCATCCCCTTCCTCTCCCAACCTAGGCCTAAACATTAATTATAACCTTACAATGAATTCTCAGAATAGATGTGTATTAATGCTGTTCTACAATTTGGATGTGACTGTGGTATACTGTCCTATCATAAACATTAAAAAATACATTATAGATTTTTAAATAACCTCTTCCTAAATGAATTATTTTAAAACAAATGCTGAGGTCCAGTGCTGCTTAAGATTCCACCTGCACAACTAGAAGAGGATAGAATAATGTCATGGGATCTTCCTATTAGAAGTTACATTAAAATATAAATGAGGCCTTTGTGTGTGTGTGTGAGTGTGTGCACTTGACTGTGTGTAACTATAAGATCATCCAAGTAGATCCAAGTGACAAAGAGGAAGTAGAACAAAGAAAATGTGTAAATAAAAGATGAAAGACCTGGCCTGAAGCGCCAGCACCCCATATGAGTGCCAGTTCTAGTCCCAGCTGCTCGTCTTCCCATCCGGCTCTCTGCCATCACCTGGGATAGCAGTGGAAAATGGCCCAAGTCCTTGAGCCCCTGCACCCACATGGGAGACCTGGAACAAGCTCCTGGCTCCTGGCTTCAGATCAGCACAGCTCCAGCTATTGTGGCCATCTGGGGTGTGAACCAGCGGATGGAAGACCTGTCTGTCTCTACCTCTCTCTGTAACTCTGTCTTTCAAATAAATGAAAATAAATCTTTTAAAAAAAAAGATGAATCACTATTTCTGTTCACAATTTATCATAATGATAGGTGTAAGAGTCAAAGGGATCACATAAACAAGACTAGTGTCTGCAAATACTAATAGAATAAAAAACGGAGAGAACGATCCAACATGGGAAGCGGGATACACAGCAGACTCATGGAATGGCAGATGTCCTAAACATCACTCTGGCCTCAGAATCAGCCCGTAAGGCATTCGGATCCTGCTGAAAAGCCCATGAGAGTATTTCAGGCATGGAAAGCCAAGACACTCTGTCAAGAAAAAAAAAAATGACCCAAATGAAAGATCTCCGTGAGTGAGATCCCAGTGGAAAGAACAGGTCATCAAAGAAGGAGGTACCTTTCTCTGAAGGGAGGAGAGAACCTCCACTTTGACTATGACCTTGTCTAAATATGATCAGAATCGGTGAACTCAAAAGGCTTCCATAGCCTTGGCAACTCATGACAAGAGCCTAGGGTGATTACTGACGCCATAAACAAGAGTGTCAATTTGTTAAGTCAACAACAGGAGTCACTGTGCACTTACTCCTCATGTAGGATCTCTGTCCTTAATGTGCTGTACATTGTGATTTAGTGTTATAACGAGTACTCAAACAGTATTTTTCACTTTGTGCTTCTATGGGGGTGCAAACTGTTGAAATCTTTACTTAATATATACTAAACTGATCTTCTGTATATAAAGAGAATCGAAAATGAATCTTGATGTGAATGGAAGGGGAGAGGGAGCGGGAGAGGGGAGGGTTGTGGGTGGGAGGGAAGTTATAGGGGGGAGAAAAAGCCATTGTAATCCATAAGCTATACTTTGGAAATTTATATTCATTAAATAAAGTTAAAAAAAAAAGATGAATCACTAAAGTATGGGTGGAAAATACCTATAATTTAGTACCACAGATATGCTGCATGAGATTTGAATGAATAAATGAGCCAGATTCACTCTGGAAAAGTGGAATTTATTGCTAACTCTACTAAGTCTTGAAGGAAGAGGAGCAAGATCTCAGTTCATGAGATTTTAGTCTAGAATAAGACAGAATTTTATTGTGGGTCTTGTTTGGGATGGAATAAAAATTTGGTATAAGAGTTTAGGATTAAAAAACACAAAGTGTAGATTCTTTTAAAGATTTATTTATTTATGTACATATTCACTTCAATGACAGAGCATCAGGGAGACAGGAGAGACAGAGCAGAGATCGTCCATTTGCTGGTTCACTCCCTAAATGGCTGCAACAGCCAGGTCTGGGTCAGGCTGATGCCAGAAAGAAGAATTCTAACAGGATCATTGATAAGATTTTCAGGGGCCCAAGTACTTGGGCCATTATCTACTGTCTTCCCAGGCACATCAGCAGGGAACTGGATAGGTAGTAGTACAGCTGGGCCCTCTGCACTCTTGATACGGGATGCTGGCATTGCAAATAGCAGCTTAACTCACTGCACCACAATGCCAGTGCCAAGGTGAGGATTTTGAATTAGTTCAAAGAGTATTAGAAAGTAAATAGTCTGCTAATACTTTATAGTGAAGGTTATGAGTTTTCAAGAAATTCTTAGAATTGATAATACTATTTTTTGCACTTTTATCTTCCTGGGCAAGAGGTTTGGGGAATAGTAAATTCATTAATACAGACAGTAATCATACCAGATCTTACATTTACAGTTGTCATAAACTGGCAAATCATTTATCGTCTCTCTTTCTCATTTTCTTCAGCCGTAAAATGGGAATACTATTAACATTACAGTTTGCTTCTAAAGTTAAGATATTTGTTATGTTTTGGTCACAGTATTTGACAAAAGAATGTCACCAATACACACTATTTTTCCTCCGTACTTTCCTAATTTTTGGACTTTGGATCCAAGTATTCAGTCTGCTTAAAATCTAACTCAAGTGTTCCCTCTACCCACTTCCTTGCCTCTCAGGACTGTTGTAAATAGTAACACAACACTTCCAACTCTTTCTTCCCTAGATGTTGTGGGAAACAAGTAAACAAGATATTTTAATTTTAAACTTTTAAGTTTTAATCACCTTTGGGATTAAAGAAGCTGTACAAGTTCCAGAGTTCAGGAAATCCATGTTGTAGTTATTCCCAGATATATTAGACATGCAGGAAACTCTGATTTAACCTGGCCAACTCATTTCTTAGAAATGTCCCAAAGAGGTTTACTTATATTTTAAAAAAATGGTAACAGCTTACTTTGTCACCTGTAGCATAGAAATGTGCATATCGACAGAGTATACAAATGTGCAATGTCCAGGCGTTCCCCATTTGTGACGGATCAACTCTAACAGCATCCTCTGCAGAATCACACTTCAAAATGGTCAGAAGTTAAGCCAATGACTGCCAGCTTCCTTCTAACAACTCAAAGAAAGCCAAACATGCTCCCAAACCTATCACAGAAGATGCCACACTTCTAATTAGCCAATTCCTACACCAACAACTGCCAATCAGCACATCTGAAGTCATTTTTGTAAACTCTAAAGCTTTCCCATTCCATGGCCTATCTTTCAGTCTCTACCAAATGCAAATGATGGCAGCTGACCCCCTTGCAATAAAACCACCTCTGCTTGTTCTTACATAAGTGACCTTCATTTATTTCTACACAACAAGCCTTCAGCAAAAGCCAGAGTCCCCACTAACTTCCAGAAACCCGCTTCTTGAACAGATCATTCAAGCAGAAGCATCAAGTTTACTCTTGTTCCTCCAGCTCACATTGAATAGACTGCACTTCATAAGAAGTCACATTCCTCCTCACTGGACCTTGCCAGAAAGAGGAGACTTACAGTGCATTTTTCATTACTCCCAAATTTCAAGTTCATGTTGATGACCCACGGAAGAATCTCCTTGAATTCAACAATCTATCCTCAGGGGATAGGCCTCAAGCACAAAAGCAAAAATAGGTAGCAAAAAAATTTAGCTGATTAAAGAGAGCAATTGATCCCTTGCTTACCGAACATGAACAAGCAGTCTACAACCAACTGAAAATTATCTGGCTGACCATTAAGGATAAGACCAGATTGTCTGAGTCTGTTACAACAAAACAAAATATGTAATGTCTCCCAAAGAGTAAATTCACATAAGAAAACCAAAATCAATATCATAGGATATTGACTCCACATACCAGATAAAACATGGGTTCTGTATAAAATTTTACTGCAGATATTGCCCTTATCATAGTGTTCTGTAATCATCAAATGCCTCCAGTGTCCCTTAATGCTATGGACCATGACACTGTCTTTGGTACACTGGATTTTATTTGCATATATGCAAGAGATACAGAAAGATGTCCTCACCTGCTGGTTTATTCCCCAAATTCCACAATTTCCAGAATGGACTAAGCAGAAGCTAGGATCCAAGAACTCAACCCAGGACTCCCACATGGGTGAGAGGGACTCAATCACTTGAGCTATCATCTGCTGCCTCCCAATGTCTGCATTAGCAGAAAGTGGGGGATTGGGAGAAAAGCCAGGAGTTGAACCCAGACAAACCAATATGGGATGCATACATCTTAACCACTAGGCCAAAAGTCCACTTCTGCATTGCATATTGATAAGGAATATTTGCTGAATAAACATAGCAATTTTGTGACAGACTCAAGAGATTTGAAACAAAGTTGCATCTGCACTAAGCTGTGGAAATTACATCAGTCTGCCCACCTAGGACTGTTTTACAAGTGAGGGACTTACCCTAGATCATTTCATCTCAACATTCTTCGTTTTGTTATTATTCCTTTAGAAGTCTTTATAGAAATGTTTAAATTGCCATGCCCTATGAAATTGAAATTCTTTCACAAAGACAGTTCAGTTTGTGTAATATATGAACATTTATGTTTTATAATAAGATTAAGACAGTTTTCATCACCCAAGAATCAATGTCACTCTCATTGAAAATGTATGTAATACATTGTTGATATTTATCCCAGCTGCAAACTCTTCTAATTATTTAATCTTCTAAATTTTACAAGTTATTCACAATGGCAGATTTGTTTTCAAGGCTGTGGGGAACTGTGTGAAGTCCATAATTGGTGACTGAAAGTGAAAAATATAGAATCAAGGCAATGATAAAACTTATCCTGATAATATAGAAGCAGATTCCTTCCATTCTAAATCAGTATATTACCTTTAGATCAGGGGTCAAGGTGCACGTAGAAGTTCTCCACTGGCATTGCCTTCTGTTCTCAGCTATGTTCCACTCCCATGCTTTCTGGCCTCATTCACAAATGATGTCTGTTCAAAGAGTCTACCATGCTTGAATCAAATCCTAGAGTGAGCCAGCCAAAGTCTCCAAACTGAATCCTCAGCAGGAACTGTAATATTGCATCTTGAATCTGAACATTCTGAGTTTTTTCCTATGTATTTATATAACTCTCAAGTAGTCTATTGTCCAAATATCAAGGAACAAGCATATTCTTGACAGTGGAGTTAATTCATAATTTGTGCCTGAATTTATATTGTAATACAATTGAATAAGGATTAAAATAATAATTTGTCTTCCTCAATGCAATATGCTATTTTGACATTAATTAGGCTCATTTCTATGTTTTTATGCAATAATATGATTTGTCATAATTCATTCCTCTCCCTCCCTCCCTCTATCTCTCAGAATTCAGTACCTTTGCCTTCTCTGTCAGAATTCTCCAGTATGACTGGTGGATAAATGAAGTTTTCAACAAATCCAAGCAATATCATAACAGGTCATGATGGAATATAAGAGTGATGCTGACTTCAAAAATATTGCCATGGTAACTAGCAAAATTTTGTTTTGAACGCAATGAGAGAAAATGACTCTCAACAAACAAAAGAAAATCATCAGTCAAGGATGATAACCTTAGAGAGTGATTTTGTCTTAGTAACCTGATTAACAAAGCTCTCTGTGAGAAGCATCACTCAGTGGTAACACTGTCTTTCATTCCTCAGCTTTGAAACAAATAAACAGTAGGACAAAAAAAACAAAAACAAAATAGGCAGACTATAACTAGGTAATAAGCTAATAAATTACCTGGTTATAAAATGTAGTGTTTGCTGCTGGGTTGTCAGAGACTGTGCTTTGAAAGAAGAGATTTTAGTAGGGGTTTCATATTCAAGAGTATGCAAAAACTGCAATGTTAATACCAGGTTTAGTCAACTGTTGTTAAATCCAGTCCACAATAGCCATAATTCTCCACTGAACATAATTCCAAAGACTATGCTAGCCTCTTACCAGACTTCCCTAAATATACTAAGGCAAGCTAATTGCCAAAAGTTCTCTTCAGAGAATCTCCTCATCTGCCTCTCACTCAGATAGGCTTTTCATACATTTTGTCCTCTTTAGAAAATGTCCAGATGTTCCAATTTGGTTGTGCAAATCATTATAATACACTTGTCCTTAAACAAATATATGTGCTGTTGCACTGTTGATAATATTGTTTTGAAGTTAGAACCATCCGGTTTGAAAACAGCAGTTTCCATAGGAACAGGTTTTCCAACCAGATCTTACAAAGAGAAGAGTGTCATAAATAATTGGCAGTGCCCTGAGGGAGCTGCTAAACACCCAAAGAAAAGCAAGAAAAGAGAAAGAAGAGAGATACTAGAGGACAGTCACATGGTGACATTCCACAGAAGAAAAGCAAATGCTCTTAAATACCCTCGCTTCTGATTCAGGCAATAAACTAGACATTCAGATTCCAAATCAATACATGAAAATGCATTGCTGAGTTAAGAAAAGTGGTTATAAATAAAAGACCAGAATCACATTCAGTATTAACATCTCTTTTATCCAGGAGTGAATTAATGGCACTCAGTTTCCTATTACATAAATGTAATAAAGTATCTCAAGACAAAGCTTCTATGTCATTGTCAAAAAGTCATTCTTCAGTGCAATGACCTCTGCATGAAGAGCAGCTCAGCCTTAGGGAACTTAGCAGTTTGGGTGCTGGAATCAGCCTGGTGGTGTGATAGAGAAGAGGCGGCAGAACCATGGGCCCTTTGCTCTGGGCACTTTCCTCTTTGCATAGGGTGTTGATTTTTAAGCTTATCTTTTCCTCTCCAAGTTTACTCCTCCTACTTTAATCTCTAGCTCTAGCTCCATCCCTGCTGATTTTGCAAAGAGAAAGTTTGTTCCTCGCCACCACCACCACCGGAGAATTAGGCAGGCTGGGCGCACTTGCCTTGACTGAGGAGGGGAAGTGCGCCACCCGCTACTCAGCCTTCCCCAAACCAGGGGAACAATCAGGCGTGGTGTGGATCCCAGTGGAAGCAGGGTTTCACTTTATTGTGAAAGGGAGGTGTATATATAGCTGAGGTACAGAGCTACAGAGCGGATGGTACAGAGCAGATTAGCGGATGCGGGCAAGGGATGGGGTGTTGTGATGCAAAAGGGTCTTAGCCACTCCTATTATACCACCTTAATAATCCTTAGGCAGAAGTACCCTGGGGCTGGGGTGTTTGCCACCAGGGATTTGAAACTTAAAGACAGGTTTTCAAATTCTGTGGAGTCAAAATTGTGTGTTGGAGACTTGGAGCAAAGACAGGGAAGATAAAGCTATCCTCAGACTTAATTATTTAGGGGATCACCATATAAAGACTCTACATGACCCCTACCCTGCCAGTATTTGAAAACTGATGAAAGAATCAGATCTTAATTCTGTACCCAATTCCCTCCTTCTCACTCATGCCCTCACTGGTTCCACAGACCTCTGCAGGTGGAGGTTGCAACCCAATGCAACATAGGAGGCCACCCATACAAAGCCCCTCTTCTCAGTTCCCCACACCCAAGCTGTCACAGGCTAGCTTATTTCTCCAGATATAATGCTATTGTATATTAATAGAATTCAGGAGGGGGACAATTTTAAAAATGGAGACTATATACTCAAATTTACAGTCAGGTTTCCAAAGTCAGATTTCTTGATCATAAAACAATTGTCTAATCCAAAAGGTATCAGAAAATCCTTGTCTTGGCCTAGTTTTCCTTCTCTGCTATTTTCCTTTGCTGGATGTGGCTAACACAAAAGTTAAGATACACAGTTCTGAGTTTTAATCAAAGGCGTATGCTTACTGTACTGCAAGGAAAGAATTATTAACGCCAATGATTCTGACAACAAGTAGGGTAACTGTTTTCCAATGTATAGCCAGAAAAAGGGAAGGTGAAAGTGGTCCTTGGAAAATAAAAATAGGAAAAGCGGGTGGAAGGTAGAGGAAAAAAAAAGCATGGCAAATTTTTGCAAAGTGTTTTGTAGATGTTCCTTAAGTTTTCTACAATGAACTCCAGAATATATGGTAGATAGGATTCTCTTTTGAAGTCCAGAAACTTGGCAACTGCACATTCTGTTGCTGAGAATTCCCCTAATGTACTCAAGTAAGTATTAAATATGCTCTAATCCCAGAAAGGGAAGCAACCAGAACAAAACAGGAAAAAAGATACTCATTTATCCTCATCTGGTTAAGAATTTCATGAGTTCTCAGAGACAAGACTTAAAAATGAAAAATCTATTATTCAAATTCATTTTAAGTAATGAGTACATAATTTAACTTACTTTTTATAATTTTTATAACAGTTTCCTTGGCTGAGTTCCTTGACTTGTAGACTTTTAGACAGAGAAACCATAGCTCGCTCTCTGTGGGGGTTATCTTACGTGTCAACTTAACTGGGTCATGGTCACTCCTCAGAGTGAGTGGGCATCATCCAGGCTGTGGAAGGCATGACTAAAACATGAGGGTATAAGAAAAGAGAATCCATTCTCTCTGCCTGACTACTGGAGCTAGGAAATCATTCTTGTGTCCTTTGACTGGAACTTATGCCATCACCTTTCTGGGTCTCCAACTTGCAGAAGACTGATCATGAGATTTCTCAACTCCACAGCTGCATAAGCAACAACAGCTGCATGAGATTTCCCAACTTCCACAGTTCCATAAGCCCATTCCTTATAACACGGGTGAGTTTTTTCTGGAGAACCTTGACTAAAATGCATACAGTCCCTGTCCTCTGTCCCTATCTATATTCATTCTGTAGAAAATAAGAGCATCCAATTTGATGATTCTATAGTCTATACAAAGAGAACTCACAAATTTTAATGCCTATTCTCTGTTTCTCCCTGGAATCTAGACTTACATTACTCCCTTCATAGTGTACTCATTTTATTTCATAAGCACCTCAAATTATGTCTTACAATTATCTCAGTCTCAGCCGGCGCCGTGGCTCAATAGGCTAATCCTCCACCTTGCGGCGCCGGCACACCGGGTTCTAGTCCCGGTCGGGGCGCCGGATTCTGTCCCGGTTGCCCCTCTTCCAGGCCAGCTCTCTGCTATGGCCAGGGAGTGCAGTGGAGGATGGCCCAGGTGCTTGGGCCCTGCACCCCATGGGAGACCAGGAAAAGCACCTGGCTCCTGGCTCCTGCCAGGATCAGCGCGGTGCGCCGGCTGCAGCGGCGGCCATTGGAGGGTGAACCAGCGGCAAAAGGAAGACCTTTCTCTCTCTGTCTCTCTCTCTCACTGTCCACTCTGCCTGTCAAAAAAAAAAAAAAAAAAAAAAAAAACAAAAAAAAAAACAAAAAAACAATTATCTCAGTCTCTCACAAAATCTGCTCTTTCCATTTTTTTGTGTATCAGTAAAAGGCAAAACCATTCATCCAGATACTCAGACTGAGAATTAAGTTACCTTGATTCATTTTTCTCCAAAATTTACAGTAAATCCATCAAGAAATCCTCATGCCTTTTGCCTTCAAGATATACCCAGTATTCAAGATATATGCAATATTCAAATATTTTCTTTCAGTGTCACCTTTATTACTTATAGTAGATGTTACCTAGTGAGTCCTAATGAATCATAGCTCCCTGAATTTGTGCCCTTTGAGTGTTACTTTGTGTCTCTTCCCTTCAATGGCTGAAATTTATTTCTGTTTTTCGGTTCTCTTGAGTCTTCTCAGTTGATCTGACTGAGACTAAGTACAATGCTTCTACTGTGGAAAAGTACTTGCATTATTCTTTGTGGTTTGAAACGTCATTTTGACTTGAAAGCATATATGACAAACTATAGTTATTTAGGCCTCAGTATTTGCCAAGATATTTTGCAAAAAAATGAACAAAGAGTCTGTCACTTCAAGGATAAAAACTCACAGCATTTGATGGTGATAAAATTCAAGCTTAGAAAAAAATGTGAAAAAATATATTTACCATTGTAAGTAGGAGCTTTCTTAAGGAATTCAGGGTTGCATTTGAATGATGATGATATTAACAAAAGGAATTTTTAAATGTGAAATAACAATGTGCATAAATATATAATCAATCTCAGGTCAGTGCTGCCGCACAACTGATTAAATCACAATATGTAGTGCTGGCAACCCAAATGGGCACTGGTTCTAGTCCAGGCTGCTCCACTTCCAATCCAGATTCCTGCTAATGCACATGTCACTCTATCAAAAATACTGTCTCTGAGCCTACTTTCAGAGGCTCTCCAATGAGACTCACAGCTGACTTCTCATCAGAAATCTTACAGGCTAGAATAGGAAGGTGAGACATAGATCAAATCTAATAGAAAAAAAATGTCAACCTAGAATACTGTATCCTGAATAACTAGTGAAGGTGAAATAAAGACCTTTCATAACAAACAAAAATTGAAAGAATTTGTACCACTTGTCCAGCCTTACAAAGATGCTTAAGGATGTGCTACATACAGAAATACAGAAACATAGTCATCACTATGAATGAATGCAAAAGCAGAAAATCTCCCAGTAAAAGTACAAAGGAAATGCAAAGCAAACAGCAGGAATATTTATGGAAAACGGAAGGGCCAAGATATTATTTATCAATAGTAATCTTGAATATAAATTGCCTGACACTCCAGATAAAAGATATACTTTGGTGGAATGCATTAAAATATAAAACCCATCTATTTGCTGCCTTCAAGAAACACATCTCACCAACAAAGGTACCCACAGACTGAAAGTAAAAGGATGGAAAAAGATATTCCATGTTAATAAAAGCAAAGAAGAGCTGGTATAGCCATCCTACTATCAAACAAAATAGACTTTAATACAAAAACTGTTAAAGGAGACAAAGAAAGGCACTATGTAATGATTAAGGGATCAATTCAACAGGAAGCTGTGACTATAAGAAACATATATGTACCATATGTACCCAATACAGGGTGCCTACTTATTTAAAAGAAATGTTAATGGACCTTAAGGGACATAGACTCCAATACAATAGTAATGCGGGACTTCAATATCCCACTTTCAGCAATGGACAGATCAACAAGACAGAAAATCAACAAAGAAACAACACAATTAACTGAATGAACGTAACAGATATCTACAGAACTTTTTACCCCAAATTTGCAGAATAAACATTCTTCTCAATAGTACATGGAACCTTCTCTAGGATAGACCACATGCTAGGCCATAGAGCAATCTCAGTAAATTCAAAAAAATCAGAATCATGTCATGCATCTTCTCTGACCACAACAGAATGAATCTGGAAATCAGCTACTCAAGAATCTGTTGATGATATGCAAAAGCACGGAGACTAGACAACATGTTACTGAATGAACAGTGGGTCACAGAAGAAATCAAAAGAGAAATGAAAAAATTTCTGGAAACAAAAGAAGACAACAATACAACATATCAAAATTTATGGGATACAGCAAAACCAGTGTTAAGAGTGAAGCTTATAACTACTGGTGCCTACATCAAGAAAATGGAAAAACACCAAATAAATGAGCTATCAATTCCTCTCAAGTACCTAGAAAAACAACAGCAAACAAAACCCAAAATAAGTAGGAGAAAAGAAATAAAATTAGAAAAGAAATAAACAAAATTGAAACAAAAAATATAAAAGATCAATGAAATGAAGAGTTGAAAAATAAACAAAATGATAGACCAATAGCCAGACCAACCAAAAAAAAGAGGGAGAAGACCCAAATCAATAAAACGAGAGATGAAAAAAGAAATATAACAAGAGATACCACAGAAATAAAAAGAATCATCAGGAATTACTACAAAGAGCTATATGTCAACAAAATTGAATCCCCAGAATATATGCATAGAAACCTGGACACATACAACCTACCAAAATTGAACCATGAAGGTATAGAAAACCTAAGCTGGCCAATACCAATGGAGATAGCATAAGTAATAAAGACCTTCCCAGCAAAGAAAAGCCCAGGAACAAAGACTTCATTGCTGACTTCTACCAGACATTTAAAGGAGAACTAACTTTAATTCTTCTCAAGCTGTTCAAAGCAATTGAAAGGGAGGGAAATCTCCCAAGCTTCTGCTATGAGGCTAGTATCACTTTAATTACAAAACCTTAGAAAGACACAAAAAAGAAAGAGAACTACAATCTAATTTCCTTGATAAACTTATATGTAAAAATCCTCAACCAAATACAAGCTAACCAATACCAACAACACATCAGAGAGCTCATTCACTTGGACCAAGTGGGATTTATTTGTGGTGTGCAGGGATGGTTCAATATTCACAAAACAATAAATGTGATATCACATTAACAAACTGAAGAACAGAAACAATGCAATAATCTCAATAGATGCAGAGAAAGCAATTGATAAAATACATCACCTTTTCATGATGAAAATCTTAAGCAAATTGAGTATAGAAGGAACATTCCTCAATTCAATCAAGGCAATTTATGAGAAATCCATGGTTAGCATCCTACTGAATGGGGAAAAGGTGGAAGCATTCCCACAGAATTTGAGAAATTATTTGCAAATTATGCAACTAATAAAAGATTAATATCCAGAATCTACAAAGAGCTCAAGAAACTCAATATCAACAACAACAAAAAAAAAACCCAGTTAAGAAATGGGCAAAGGACTTGAACAGGCATTTTTCAAAAGAGGATATTCAAATGGCCAACAGACACTTGAAAAAATATTCATGGTCACTAGCCATCAAGGAAATGCAAATCAAAACCACAATGTGGTTTCACCTCAATCTAGAATGGTTCTCATACAGAAATCAACAAAGAACAAATGCTGGTAAGGATGTGAGGAAAAAGGTACTCTAATCTGTTGGTGGGAAGATAAACTGGTACAGCCATTGTGGAAGACAGTATGGAGATATCATAAGTCTCTAGACAGACCTACCATATGACCCTGCTATCTCACTCCTGGGAATTTAAAATGAAATCAGCATATGAAAGAGTTATCTATACTCCCATGTTCATTGGAGCTCATTCACAATAGTTAATATATGGAATCAACCCACATGCCCTTCAATTGAAGACTTGATAAAAATATTATGGCTGGCCGGCGCCGTGGCTTACTAGGCTAATCCTCCGCCTTGCGGCGCCAGCACACCAGGTTCTAGTCCCGGTCGGGGCACCGGATTCTGTCCCGGTTGCCCCTCTTCCAGGCCAGCTCTCTGCTGTGGCCAGGGAGTGCAGTGGAGGATGGCCCAAGTGCTTGGGCCCTGCACCCCATGGGAGACCAGGAGAAGCACCTGGCTCCTAGCTTCAGATCAGCGCAGTGCGCCAGCTGCAGCGTGCCGGCCGCGGCGGCCATTGGAGCGTGAACCAACGGCAAAAAAGGAAGACCTTTCTCTCTTTCTCTCTCTCTCTCATTGTCCACTCTTCCTGTCAAAAAAAAATATTATGGTATATGTGCACCATGAAATACTGCATAGCAGCAAAAAAAAAAAAAAAAAAGAGAGAGAGAGAGAGAAAAGAAATTTTGTCGTTCACAAAAAAAAAAGGATTTAAATGGAAACCTTTTACTTAGTGAAATAAGCCAATTCCAAAAATACAAATACCATATGTTCTTTCTGATCTATGATAACTAATAGAGTATATGAAATGTAATGTATAGAAGTGATATTGATGCTTTAATATGCAATGATTTTGAACAGCCCTTGTCTTACTGTTGAGAAACAATTTATTTTTTATTTTTCCATCCTATTTGTTGAAACCTTTACTTAGTGTAGGGTTAATCTTATGAGTACAAAGTTGATTGAAAATAGATCTTTGTATAAAATAAGAATGGGAATAGGAGAGGAAAAACGAAGAAGGGTGGGAGTGTGTGTGGGAGGGAGTGGGGGGAGGAATCACTATGTTTCTAAATTTGTATATATGAAATACATTAAGTTTGTATACCTTAAATAAAAGGTTTCTAGGTTTAAAAAGATTAAATCTTTTTTTTTTTTTTTTTGACAGGCAGAGTGGACAGTGAGAGAGACAGACAGAGAGAAAGATCTTCTCTCTCCATTGGTTAAATCTTAAAAAAGGACTTCTCAGCAGAAATTAAGTGACTAAAATTTTAATAACATAATAAAATATACCTATAAAAGTTTATAATTTAAACTACTTTTTAAAGTACAGATGAACTGTAGAAACATTTGTGTTTCTCCTAATGTTTATATAAAAATTTTACAAATAAATTTATGGAACGTCTGGCACAGATTGGCTACGAAGTACTTGACATTGAAATTTAATAAAAACCGAAAGCCTAAGAACAGTTTATTATGGGCTGTTTTGAAGGTTACCAACCATTAGCATAAAGAAGATGCTGAGAACATGATTAAAAATTAAAATATGTATAGAAATTTGAGAAGCACATACAGATAACATCTGCTTAAACTCTGAGAACTCTACAAAACATATATAATAATCATGATTTAAATGATTGTGGCGTTAGAAAGAGATATTTTGGGGTGAAGACGAATTATAATTTAGTAATTTAAATCATAATTTAAATTATAATTTTGGAAATTTAAATAGAAGTTGATTTCAATGTTTTGGACCTGAGAGATTTACCAAAAGTATCATTTCATTGATGTAAAAGTAAAAATTAAGAGAACAAATTTCTCTTTTGGGCATAGAATGATTAAGTCACCTTTAAGCATTTTTCATTTAAGGTAACAAAAGACTGGAAGTGTGCATGTGGACATATTGTGGCAACATAGCTCAAAAAGAGGATGAAATTAGAGGTATAACTTTTGAAGGCATCATTCATATAGCTAATGGTAAATAAACATTATTTATATTTTAAGACAACATCTTTAAAGCACAGTTTGGTTTATATAAAAATAACTCTCTTATAGTGAACACAGAGATAGTTCTTGGTTTATATCCAGTCTGATAATTGGTGACTTTCAATGATAGATTTTGGCCCATTTAACATTACTTTAATGAACATTTTTTTTTTTTCTTTACAGAGTAAGAGAGAGAGAGAAATCTTCTATCTTCTGGTTACTCCTCAAATGGCCACAATGACAGGGCCAATCTGAAGTCAGGAGCCAGGAGCCTCTTCCAGGTCCCTCATGTGGGTGCAGGGACCCAAGTATCTGTGTCATCTGCTGCTTTCACAGGCGCGTTAGCAGGGAGTTGGATCAGAAGTGGAGTAGCTAGAACTCAACCTGGCTCCCATATGGGATGCAGGCATCACAGATGGCAGTTTAACCTACTATGGCTTTACAAGCAGTCACCTTCTGCAAGTTGGAAGAGAGTCCACCCTACAAACCGGACCATGCTGGCACCCTAATCTCAGATCTCCGGCCTCCACAATTGCAAAAAAAAACCACATTTCTGATGTTTAAGCCACCCAGTCTATGGTAATTTGCTATAGCAACCAGAATAGAAGACAACTTTGCTACTTGTTACATTTGTTTCTGTATTGTTTGCTTGTTTCATTTCTCACTTCTCTTTTTCTGCCTTTTTTACATTAATCAAATTTTTTTTTAGTACTCCATTTCAATTCTTCTACTGACTTTTCAGCTATACATCTCTGTGAGTGTGTATGTCTATGTCTGTGTGTGTGTGTTTCCCAGGAGTTACAATATTGTAAATTATTTATCATAGTTACTTTGAGTTACCATTATCCTCATGTAATACATTATGCCCTTGAAGTAGTATGATTTTATTTACTGTATCCATTTAGGTTATGTCATACATCCAGGTTTCAATAGTATAAAACTCTCTACACTAAAGCTCTCTGGGATCACCTGTAGTTTGCCTTATCTAAGGAATCATGTGAACTGTATTATTCAATTTTATAGAGATTTGTTGGTAACACAAGTTTTGTGCCAGTTATTTTGATGTGGCCAAGAGCAGATTCCATCTTATTTGTTTTTTCTTGTAATTATTATCAGCCATACATACATCTATTGACATACATCTATTTATGTGCTTATTGCAAGTTTCTCCCTATCACACCTTTCCTGAAGGTTAGAAGAGAACCAAGGGGCTGGTGCTGTGGCATAGCAAGTAAAGCCGCCACATGTGGTGCCAGCATCCCATATGGGCACTGGTTCAAGACCCAGCTGCTCCAATTCTGATCCAGCTCTCTGCTATGGCCTTGGAAAGCAGAAGATGGCTCAAGTCCTTGGGCCCCTGCACCCACGTGGGAGACTCGGAGGAGGCTCCTGGTGTTAGGGGCCCATTCATGGAGAAAGTAACCAGCTATAGCAGTTTGAAAGAGGAAATGGCCTAACCGCAAAACCGCTATAATGGCTTAACTGCAAACCACAAATCAACTGTCATAACCATCGTTGCTATGACTACAGGACCCTGGGAGGTCAGCACGAGGGCGGGCTGACCTTAGAAACCATACATAAGGGAACCCTCAGACACTGTAAAGCAGAGGTTGCTCAACCTCTCTCCCTGGTCTGTAGTGCCTTGTGCCTGCAGGGAGAAGCTCCTGGTCCACAGTGCCTTGTGCCCGCAGGAGTAGGCTTAAGCGATCTCTCCTCCTAGTCCCCTAGAATACCAATAAAATGTGTTTAGCTTGACTTTCCTCAGTCTCCTCAACTCTTTCTTCGTGGCAACACGGCCAGTTCCCAGAGGAGGAGATCCTGACACCTGGCGCCTGGCTTTGGATCAATGCAGCTCTGGCCATTGCAGCCATCTTGGGAGTGAACCAGCAGATGGATGATCTTTCTCTTCCTTTCTTTCTCTCTCTCTCTCTCTCTTCTCTCTCTGCCTCTGCCTCTCTATGACAACTAAAATTAATAAAAAAGAGAGAACCAAGATTTTGTCTATTATTTAATATTCTAAACCATTTACCTAGATTAGTAACTAACGTAGACAAATTTCTAAACAAAAATCATTCATTGTTCAAATAATGAACAAATTTCATAATCTGACTTCACACTAAACGATTTCACACTAAATGATTTTTTAAAAATAATATTTTCGGAGCCAGCATTGTGGTGTAGCAGGTAAAGCCACCATCTGCAGTACCAGCATCCCGTACAGGTGCTGGTTCAAGTACCAGCACTTTTGATACACTTCTTTGCTATGGCATGGGAAAGCAGTAGAAGTTGACCCAAGTCCTTGGCCCACTGCACCCTTGTGGAAGACATAGCAGAAGATCCTGGCTTCGGTTCAGCCCAGCTCTGGCCATTGCAGCCATTTGGGGAGTGAACCAGCAGATGGAAGACCTCTCTCTCTGCCTCTCCTCTCTGTGTAACTCTTGACTTTTAAATTAATCAATAAATCTTAAAAAATTTTTGTTTTAAAAATGTTCCTGTAATTGATAAACACTCTTTTTAATGATTAAATATTTTATTAAGATTTTTATTGTTTAATTTTGTTTTTAACAGATTAAATATAGTTCACATATACAATAATTATAAGAATATATTCATATTCCCTTTCTCCTTGCCTCCTTCCCTAATACTTACTATACCTTAGCTGGCAACTGTTATCAATATTTAGTGCCCTACATAGTAGATGTGCTCTCATAGGTTTTATTTATACCCAACTATTATTACAAAATCATATTTTAATATAATAATTATGAATATGAATGGATAGATGCCAACATACATAGTATTCTGTACAATTTTAAGAATAATAAAGCAAAGTCTATGAGTCTACTTCCCAAATTATTAACCTTATGACTCCCACATGCCACTCTCAATTCTATGGACATCCCTCTCCCCTGAGTTGCTTTGACTACAATCTTAATTTTTATGCAAATTGTTTTTCTTTCCAGTTTTGTGTGTCTTATATGAAAATATAGAAGGGGAATTCAGAAAGTTCAAGGAAAATGAAATTAAAAGATATTTTGGTGCAAAATCATTTTGTATAGTTTATTATTTTCCTAATATGTATCTTCCATGTACTTTTCTAAGACTTCTTATATGTATTATTTATATTTATTTTCTTTTGTTATTTGAATGGACATATTATTTCACATGGTCTATGATTTTCTTCTTTCATTTAACACTCTTTTTGAGATTCATTAATGCTGATGTATGTAGTTGTAACTTCATGTTCCTTTTTATTTTTTTTAAGATTTAGCCTATTTATTTGAAAGACATAGTTATAGAGAGAGAGAGGTAGAGATACACAGAGAGAGAGGTGTTCCATCTGCTGATTGACTCCCCAAATAGCCAAAAATGACCAAAGCTGGGCCAGGTCAAAGCCAGGAGCCAGGAGCCTCTTCCAGATCTCCCATGTGGATACAGGGGCCCAAGCACTTAGGCCACTCTCTGTCTCTTTCCCAGGCCATGAGTAGGGAGCTGGGTCAGAAGTGGGGCAGCCCGGATCTGAACCAGTACCCGCAGGGGATGCTGGCAATGTAGGCAGCAGCTTAACCTGACATGCCACAATACAGGCCACTTCATGTTCTATCTTAACTCATAAACTAATACATAAAAACTGTAATATTGTTACCCTTTTTATTGCTGACAATCATTTGAGTTGCTTCTATTTTTTCACTCATAAAAATTTTAAGGAAGGTCTTTTATATATACACATATAGGCAAGTTTCTGTATACTTGGAAGTAGAGTTTTAGTTTCTTCATATGGAAATTCTGAAATTTAAAAGATTAGTTAAAATACTTTGCCAAAGGCCGGCGCCGTGGCTCAATAGGCTAATCCTCCGCCTTGCGGCGCCAGCACACCAGGTTCTAGTCCCGGTCGGGGCACCGGATTCTGTCCCGGTTGCCCCCCTTCCAGGCCAGCTCTCTGCTGTGGCCAGGGAGTACAGTGGAGCATGGCCCAAGTGCTTGGGCCCTGCACCCCATGGGAGACCTGGAGAAGCAACTGGCTCCTGCCATTGGATTAGCGCAGTGCACCGGCCGCAGCGTGCTGGCCGTGGCAGCCATTGGAGGGTGAATCAATGGCAAAGGAAGACCTTTCTCTCTGTCTGTCTCTCTCTCACTGTCCACTCTGCCTGTAAAAAAAAAAAAAAAAAAAAAAAAAAAAAAAAACTTTGCCAAAGAGTTTGTTTCAATATATACTCTAAAATGTAATTCATGAAAGTTTCCACTGCAGAAGAGATTTATCAATATACGGTCCTATCAGGCTTATGTACTTTAAACATTCTGGGGGTGAAATCTTATGTTATTAATTTCCCTTTCCCTGATTACTAAAGAAGTTAAGTATATTTTCATGTTTGTGCACTGTGTATATTTCTCCTGTTGCAAAATATCCATATACACCTATTGCCCTATTTTCTATAAGCTGACCTTTTTCTTTTTATTTAGAGACACTATTTCTATACTGCAGACATCAGTAATTCTTATTTATGATGATGCTCAATTGTTATCTCCTAGTTTTTGGCTTGCCCTTTTCTTAATGGTCACTTTGAAGATTAGAAGTTGATTATGTGAATGTAGCCAAGTTTCTCAGTTTTTTCTTTATGGTAAGATCTATTTGTGCTTTATATAAAATCCCTCTGAAATTTAATTTTCTTTTCCTATGTTCTTCTCTGAAGGTTTTCTGATGTAAGTCCTTGCTCCAACTCATTTGATTTATTTTAGGGGATGAAGAAGAGGAACATATTCATTTTTCCATTGAATAAATGGTATTCCCAGCACCATTTCTTGAAGTCTCTGTTCTGCTCCCATGAAAGTTTTAAAAGATCAAATTTTCCAATATAAACATGAGATCAGTTTTTTGCTGATCCCTAAAGGACACTGGAGTTGAAGAGGGGCCTCAGCGTTGTCCACCAGTGGCACAGTTCCTAGGATGTCATAGTTGAACAATTGCCAGTCATTGTTCAAGCACTGAGTTTTCCAGTCACTGAGTGTACTGGTACAACAGGTGGATTACTCTGTGTTAATTTTAATCACAATAAGAAACCAAACCCAAACTGAAACAGCTTAATTATTAAAGATAATTAAAAATAACACTAAAATAACTTAGAATATGTCATCAATAAATATCTAAATATCATTAAATTATATTTAATAAAATAAAAATGGTCATAGCATTTTAAAATAGAATACAAAAATGTGTATATATAGGTTGAGCCAAATTATATTGCAGAGAGGAAGATAGGTATACAGGTATTTTCTGTCTTATTGCTTGTATTTTCACAATACTTTGTTATCATACAATGCTACATTTCAGAGAAAGAATAAAATCAAGAAGTAGTAGAAGGAAGTGACAGAGAGAATCGTATATTAACATGTATAAATATAAGTATGCAAACTGCATCAGTTTCAGTGCCATGTCCCTGTGGGTTACTGTCAGTTGGAAACTGTTTGGAACGTGCTTGTCTCATTTCACTCCAAACTCATCCAGTCAGTATCTGGGTGTTTGCTTCCTATTTCACAGGAGAATATTTTATTATAGCTTAGACCTAAGAGACCTTGGAGATCCTAAACAGCGTGGTTGTTTGTGTGTGTGTGAACGCATGTCCTCACACGTCCTTTATTATCTCATGTGGTACACTGGTAATTGTGACATCGAACCATTGCCAGAGGAGACTCTGGAGAGGATTTAACAAACTTAGAAAGCCTACCACAGGAAGAACTGAGCTGCTTCATGCTGTTTTTGGCCACAGGAAGAGGATATGTGTGGCTGTCTCCTGATGCACGAAGCTTCACACTTGGTGAAGGCATTTTTACAGCAGAATCCCGGGGAGCCCATTAGAGTAGCAAATGCATGAGCCAGTGGTTATCCCCATGATCAGGGCACCTCTTTCATAAGGCCACCTATTTGCTCCTTCCAATATAAATTATTTCAAGTCAAGTAAAAGCATTACTTACAGTAAAGGTCAAATCATTTTGAATGATCAAATCTTTAATTTATTTCAAAAACATCCTCTAAGTGAAAAAATGTCCTTTCACATTTGGATGCCTCAGAAGTGGACAAATGAATTTTTGTGTAACCTCAAATATGTGGCTAAAATTGAGATGAAGCATGAGAAATTTCACAAGGCAGGATTTAAAAAATATATGAGAAATAGAAAATAGAAGTTTAAAATGGAAATGACTTTTTCAACCTTAAATACAGGATTGGCACTTTCACATTACTGTACAATCCATTTAACATCCTTGTGTAACATAAAAGAACTTTATCATCCATGGCTTATACCAGTTTCAAACAGCATTTTTCTGAATACTTTTTAAAAAATGAACTCTAGGTTATACCAGAATATGTAATAACATATACATACTTACAAAGCTACATCATGCTCCTTATAATGGGAGGTATTTTTATTAATATGTAGTGAAGAAAATTCATGAATTAAGTATCATATTTGCATTTTATTACCCTAACAAAAATCATTATTATTTATTTTAAAGCTATGTAAAGATTATTATCCTAACAATGTATATAGTAAAAGCACTATCCTACAAATTTTAAATCTTTGTCAAATTATTAATAATTATATACTACTATAGTTTTAATGATATGTGACTATCTTAAAATTTACTGCATGAGTAAACTTTACATCTTTTCATTTGATTAATTATAGCCCTACCTATATTCTTGTTGAACTATGGTCTTTTTACTTTTTATCTGTTGAACTCTTTATTTAGTGGGCTTAAGCCTTTGACTATAATGAAAATTGAAAATGTTACCTTGAAATAAAAGAGGACTGTTTTAAACATGGGTTGGAAACTTAACCTTGAAAGATATACTTCAACTAATTAACAGTGTATTAATTTACTAGGGCTCCCATAACAATGTGCCATAGATCAGATGGTATAGAACAGAAATGTATTTTCGCACAATTCTGCAAGCTGGAAGCCTAAGATTAAAGTGTCCCTAGGATTAATTTCTCAAAGACACTCTCTTGGAGATGATGGTCACTTCCCTGTGTCTCTTCACATTCTCTTCCCTCTGTGCTCATCTGTGCTCTGATGGCTCCTTCTTATTGGGGCATCCTCATACTGATTAGGGTATACCCTAATAGTCTCATTTTAAATTAACTATCTTCTTAAAGACCCTATCTCCAAATAAAGTCAGATTCTGAGGTGCTAGAGGTTGTGACTTTAGAATGAACTGGAAGCAAATGAAGGGAAGAGGATACAATTTAGTCCATAAAAATCACATTCTTGCAATGGTTGTTCTGCAATTGTTGACTGTAGAAGCATTAAGCAATGGGTCCTCATTGTCTTCAATGGGATAGAACCAAAGATATGCCCCTACAGAACCTCAAGAAATGTAAACCCCCAACCCACCTATCGGCCTATGAGATAACAGACATATCATATAAGATAACCATAAGAACAGATATGGGGAGAAAGGTGATGGCTTCATGTTTGATTGTGTAAGCCTGAAGTATTTGATACCTAAGTAGAGATTTCAGAAAAATATGTAAATCTGAATCTGAAAGGGAAATTTTTGATGGTGGCGATAAAATTTGAAAATTACCTACATGGAGATTTTCTCATTGAAATCATGGTATTAGATGGAACTGCCCAGGATTGGTGCTGTGGCATAGCAGGCTAAGCCTCTGCTGGCAGCACTGACATCCCATAGAGCACCAGTTCATATCCCGCTACTCCACTTCTGATCCAGCTCTCTGCTAATGGACTGGGAAAGCAGTAGAAGATGACCCAAGTGCTTGGGCCCCTGTACCCACACCAGAGACCCAGAAGAAGCTCTTGGCTCCTAGGTTCAGATCGGCCCAGCTCTGGCTATCAGGACCCACATGTGGGCATTTAATTTGTAATAAAGGTCTTTACTAACCTAAGTGATTGCAGGTATGTGGTAGATGCAAAGCCAAATTACAGTGGGAGGGGCGAATGGAATGTGAGTGAATACGTCAAACAGAGGAACTATGCACTGTATTATAGGGTTAGTTGTTTCTCTAAGGCAGTATAATTCCCAATCAAGATTAAAGTTTATGCAGTTCAACTATTATTTTTATTCATCAAAAAGTGGTTAGAACATCTTTTAAAAATATTTAGAGTAGATTATAAGGAACTATTTTATTTGTCCATTGTGACTGAATTCTTCATCATCAATTACTCTCCCTCGTATATAATATTTCTATCCAGTTGTCCAAAAGTACTAGAGTGTTTCATGCTTCATGTGTTTACACACAATGTTTTATTCCTTATGCTCTGCATTGACCTTTTCCACTTGACAAACTTCTTCTTCTTCTTCTTCTTCTTTTTTTTTTTTTTTTTTTTTTTTGACAGGCAGAGTAGACAGTGAGAGAGAGAGAGACAGAGATAGAGAAAAAGATCTTCCTTTTCTTTAGATTCACCCCCAGGTGGCTGCTGTGGCCAGCGCACTGTGGCCTGCGCACCACACTGATCTGTAGCCAGGAGCCAGGTGCTTCTCCTGGGCTCCCATGTGGGTGCAGGGCCAAAGGACTTGGGCCATCCTCCACTGCCTTACCGGGCCACAGCAGAGAACTGGACTGGAAGAGGAGCAAACGAGACAGAATCCTGTGCCCCAACTGGGACTAGAACCCGTGATGCTGGCGCAGCAGGGGGAGGATTAACCTATTGAGCCACGGTGCGGGCCTTAACAAGCTTCTCAACATCCTTTTGTATCCAGTCAGGTCACATTCTCTCCAAGACCTCCTCTGACATACTCCAGGTGTAACAGGGATGCCACCTCCAATACTCACAACGTGCCACACATCTGTCTACTTTATGACAGCTATCTAGTCAGAAATCAAACACTCTGACCATTCATCATGACAAATATATTATAGTAATATGTGATGTTAATATTCAAGAAGCTGAGTGTGGAGTATATTGAAACTCTTTGCATTATTTAACAATTTTTGATTTGTAAATTTAAAACTTTTGAAAAAACAAGTTTAAAAAAAAACTTCAGTGTATTTTCTTTCAATTTCGATAAATTCCTCAGAAGTGCATAGTTAGCAAAGCCTTATTTCACCATAATTCTCAAAGTATTTATGCAAGATTTTAAAAAGCCCTGGGATCTTATAGACCCCACAACAAAGATAAGTCTCATAAAGGCATTTCATGTTACAACACAAAGAAACAATTCTTAATTACTCCTAACTTGAAGAAAAGAGGACTTGGGATACCATCAGTCATTTAAATTAACTGGAGAATTTAATTACATAATAGAAATAATCCTTTATGTCAATTTAACCAATTATTTATCGAATATTTCCCAGATCTCTCAATTGTCACAAGCTTTCAAGAAGTAGTGAGTATATTGCCCCCAGATACACTTTAGAAGCACTATCAGCTATGATGTTAGAAACAGAAAGTTCCAGAAGAAGTAATTTGGAAGAAAGTAAAGAATGAACTCTCTGTCCTTCTAGGAAGAAAACAATTCTAATGGTGACGCTGTAATGTTGCAGGACATTAAAATAATAATAATAATAATCTCTCAAGTTATCAGTCCTCATTAAATGAAAGATAAAAGTAAAAATTTAAGAGATACAATATATAAACTTCAAATTCAGCTAAATAAAGTATTGAAAAACTAAAATAGGATGTAAGATAAAATATATTGCCATTGAAAATTATAGAAAGGTGAACCAACTTGAATAAAGATAATAGTCATATATCAGAATTATAGAGAGAATTGTGCAAAAAATAATTGTTCTGTGGGAGAGCAATATGACCAGGTTTGTTACGACTGCTTCATACCTATTTTTGCAGCTCATTATTGAACAGAAGATGATTAAACACATCACACTTATGAAATATAGCTTTAAAGTATTAAGCCTAGAAATATTTGTAGTTCTTTTATAAAGTAAATCAAACATAGGACTGTAGCTTCAGAAAGTAGAAAATAGTAGGATAGATAATGCATCAGATTTAGTTAACAATTTTTTTTTTTTTTTTTTTTTTTTTACAGGCAGAGTGGACAGTGAGAGAGAGACAGACAGAAAGGTCTTCTTTTTGCCATTGGTTCACCCTCCAATGGCTGCCACGGCTGGCGCACCACACTGATCCGAAGCCAGGAGCCAGGTGCTTTTCCTGGTCTCCCATGCGGGTGCAGGGCCCAAGCACTTGGGCCATCCTCCACTGCACTCCCGGGACATAGCAGAGAGCTGGCCTGGGAGAGGGGCAACCGGGACAGAATCCGGCGCCCTGACCGGGACTAGAACCTGGTGTGCCGGCGCCGCAAGGCGGAGGATTAGCCTAGTGAGCTGCGGCGCTGGCTTAATTTTTCTATTTTATCTATAGACTAAAACTTGTTCAGACATGGAAGCAAATTGTTTTAGAGACTATGAAAGAGGAAATAAACTAACAATATGGAGTTTGACCAAACTCAGATTATGACGTCAAAAGGATTTTTTTATGAAAATCATCCAGAGATTTACTTGATCAAAACCATGTGGCTTCCCAATCCAGGCTGCTTTGTAGTAAAGTGAGTTAAATTTTGTATGGTTGGTGGGCAAAGCAAGCTTTTTGCACCACAAAAGTACTGTCTCTTGTTTTAAGAAACGTAACACATTAATATTATTATATTTGAATTGTTGCATTATTCAATATGACAGCAAGCTGGTTGCTATCCCTGCACCTCAGTCAGTTACAATTTTGTGAGTTTATTTATTCTTCAGAGTATTTTTTATGAAGAAAAAATGAATATCTAATAGTCTTTTCTCCCTTTCTGTACACACATATTGTAAGATATTCACTATTCCTTACCTTGTTTTTATCTGTAAACAGGAAGCTTGGAATTCTTTCCATTAGAAATAGAAATATATGTGTATACAAATGGATTAGGGAAACATCATGGTATCTGATGATCTATTAATTTTCAATATTTCTTATATTGCTTTTACTTTTTCCTGGATTTTATATTTGTACTTTTTTATTTTCTTCTTGATTAAGATGGATTATAGTCTAACTTTTTTAGGATTTGTTGAAATACAAATCAACATATATGTAAGTAAACTCTCACACATATATACATGAATTTGATGTAAGTTGAATTATAAATTAATTTTGGAAAAACTGAATACTTTGTGATCTCAATCTTCCCAAGAAGAACAAAGATCTAATCTTAAATTTGCCAGATGTCTCTATTACAAATTAAGCTTTATTTTTTATGTTTGTTCCTCACTTTTTTTTTGTTTTTGTTTTTGACAGGCAGAGTGGACAGTGAGAGAGAGAGACAGAGAGAAAGGTCTTCCTTTGCCGTTGGTTCACCCTGCAATGGCCGCTGCGGCCGGCGCACCGCGCTGATCCGATGGCGGGAGCCAGGTACTTCTCCTGGTCTCCCATGGGGTGCAGGGCCCAAGCACTTGGGCCATCCTCCACTGCACTCCCTGGCCACAGCAGAGAGCTGGCCTGGAAGAGGGGCAACAGGGACAGAATCCGACGCCCCAACCGGGACTAGAACCCGGTGTGCCAGTGTTGCAAGGCAGAGGATTAGCCTAGTGAGCCATGGTGCCGGCCCCTCACTTTTCTTACTAAATTTTTTCTTAGTCCCTAAGCAGGAATCTAAGGAGTGAATGAATACATTTTTATATTCAAAATAATTCAAATCTTTTTTTTTCTCTTTTTGTTTATTTTTGTAAAAGCAGAAGTGTAGAGACTTTTTCTGGTTGTCTTTTTACCCATTATATTGCCATTTCCAGACTGTCTGACTTTGGAAAATTTTTCACTGCTGTGGGTTTCCTTTACTTCACCTCTAACATGAGACTGGTTATAATAATTATAGTACCTATATTATAGGCTTGTTGTGGTAATTAACTGAGAAATACATATGATGGATTTCTAATGTTCCCTCCCATAACAAGCACGTGAAAATGATAATGACGATGATAATGATGAAGTAGAACAGTACCTTGATTTGATCACCCTGGCAAAGAATTTGCTATGTATATGTGCATGTATAGGGATGTGTATGTGTTTTTAATAAGCATATGCTTAAATAAATTTAATTTGTTTTCCATTAATTATAAAACTTGCTAACAACAAATTATCCTGTTGCTGAGACCAGAGAAAACAACTCATCTTGATTTCTCTTTATCTTACAACATGGGACTGACCAGCAATCATGTAATTCAGAGCCCTTGGTACCATCTTCCCTGACAACCTTCATCGCTAGCATAGATCTATTCCATTAGCTTCCTAATACATCTTCCTGTTTCATCTCTTGAACTTAATGAAGAATCTTCAAAACGTTCATGGAGATTTTCAGAATTTTTGTAACAAAATAAACTTATTTCCATTTTTCCATGAACTTTTTGAAATACCCTCAAACAACTTGTTCATAGAGTACCCAGAGGCCAGAGTGCCACCTTTTTAAAAAAAAAATTACTTATTTATTTATTTATTTGAAAGGCTGAGTTACAAAGAGTGAGTGAGAGCCAGAAAGAGGTCTTCCAGTTGCTGGTTTACTTCCCAATGACCACAATAAAAAAGGCTAGTCCAGGCTAAAGCCAGGAGCCTGAATTCCATCCAGGTGCCCCTTTTGTGGGTAGCAGGGACCTAGGTTCTTGGGCCATCTCTCATTGATTTCCCAGGAGCATTAACAGGGAGCTGAATTGGAAGTAGAGCAGTTGGTACTTTAACCGGCACTCATATGGGATGCCAGTGTTGGCAGGCAGCAGCTTAACTCACTGTATCACAATGCTGGACCCCCCAGAGAGATCTTTTTAAACTTTGATCTCATTAATAATTTGCTCAATGGCTTTCTATCAGATAAAATCCAACACATTTACAGTGGTTTAACTGACCTCAAAGATGTGACATCTTCCTGTATCTCAGACAACTAAACATCATTCCCATCCTCTCTCAATCCAAGTCAGTCATGTTAGCTTTTCTGCCCTATACTGAACACACTCTTTCCTAAAAGACTTGGAATTTTTTCTTTCCTTTTTCTTGAATTTATCCCTGTAGATTCCCTATGTTGTCAGTTTCCTCACTATTTTCAAACTTTAGCTCAACTGCATGGTTGTCAGATTAGAAAATAAAAATGTAAGACATCGAATCAAGTTTGCATTTCAATTAAGTGATGAGTACACTCTAACTCCCAAATATTGCATGGGACATATTTATACTAAAAAGGTTATGTCTCACTTATCTGAAATGCAGATTTAATTATCATCCTTCATTTTATCTGACACTCATAAAATTATCTTCTCAGAGAGGTTTCTCTGGCTATTCAACATAAAACTGACCCCTCCCTTCATCTACTGCACTCTCATTCCCAACTTTATTTTTCTCCATAGCCATTATCACTACCTGAAATGTTACTTAATTTTTGAATATATGGGAAAAATCTTTCTATCTAAAAATGTAGGCTTTATGAGGGTAGAAAATTTGTCTCTATTAAACCTTATTCAATGTGCTCAGCATATAAAACATGCTCAAGATACATGTAATATAATGCTAAAATGTATGGAACACAGTTATGTTAAATTAGTATATCCATGAACACATGTAGAATAGAATATTACTACAGAAATACGGATCTATTTTCATCATACCATCTCGTGCAATTGAAAACTTAATATATGAAACTGCTCTTTAAGATCCTTCTCAAACTATCAATAGAGAGTTTTTTCTACTTTTATGTTATTGAGTTTCATCTTACTTAGAGGATTAAAAACATTAAAAGATAAAACAGGACATGAATTCATACATATGGGAGAAGATTAAGGTTAAGTCTTTTAATTTTATATATTAAAAATAAATGTCTCAGATTTCAGGGCTAGCATGGAGGCATAGCCAGAGAGCTCCTACCTATGGTGTCAGCATCCCATACAGACACTGGTTCAAGTCCCAGCTGCTCCACTCCAATCCAGCTCTCTGGTAATGGCCTGGAAAAGCAGCAGAAAATGGCCCAAGTGCTCGGGTCCCTTTATCCATGTAGAAGACTGAGAAGAAGCTCCTGGCTCCTGGCTTCGGCCTGGCTCAGAACCAGCCACTGTAGCCATTTGGGGAGTGAACCAGGAAATGGAATTGTTTCCCTCTCTCTCTCTCTCTCTCTCTCTCCCCCCTTTTTCCCTCCCTCCCTCCTTCCCTCTCCCTCCCTCCTTCTCTCTCTTCAAGATGGCTGAGTAGGGAAAAGATTCGCTGCTTTTGACCAGAGGAAAACAGCAGAAGAAAAGTAGAGGAAGTACATTCCCAGGGGAGAATTGGAGAGACGTTTATAGTGGAAACTCTACAGAAGGCTGAGGGGTGCCATGGAGCAGCGTGGAAAGTGCAGACATGCAGCAGTGAGCAGGGACACCACACATGATTCCCACAGGCAAGGGCAGGAGGACATACCAGTATCTGAGACAAGGTGAGAGCAGACTGCTGCAGCTCCTGCCACTGGTGATATTGCCTGAGGGAGAGTACCTTGCAGACCACACTGACTTTGAATCTGGCCTGGAGCCCTGGCAGGAAGCCAAGTACCCACCTAATCCAATGAAGAAAAAACACATGTCTTTCTCCCACATGGGGGCCTGGTAACCATCAAGAGTATGATACTATCTTGACACCAGACACCAGTAGGGTCTGCAGTGGCTCTCATATCTGGGTATGAACAGGGGATTTTTCAATAGGAAAATAGCCACATTCTTCACTTACTTTGAGTCCAGCTGGGAGAGCTGACAGAGGGCTGTGTACCTACATAAGACTGTGAGGTACCCCCAAGCTCTCAATATATCACAGGCTCTGGGACTCAAACTAGCAAGGTGAAACACGAACAGGTAGATGGCTCTTGGAACACCGCTGTAATCTCCATAGATGGGGCAGGCTCAAGGGGCTGAGCAGTTCCTCTACACCCCAAGACTGTAGGAGCCTTGCACACTGTGTGGCTGTGAGAATTCTGTGACTGCATGATATTGTGAGGGTGTAACTGGGTTTTGGGGCAATCACTATGTCTGAAACCAGAGGCTCAGAGCTCACTGATGGCCAAGAGGGTTCTTTGTTCACTCTGAGGACCACATACATCCATTGTATGGTCCATGTGCCAGCGTGGATGGAGATTGTACCCACTTTTGGCTAACCTCCATCACTGATTAGCTTGCAAGAGAGGAGGTGAGAGTGGAAATACGCCAACTGCTGACAGTAGAGGGGATCAACCATGACCAACCTGGGTGACTTGCTGGATTCCTGCCCACCCTGGAGCACTGACCAAAGTTCTCTGGACCCATCAAGCACAAACCTGTAGGAACTCACTGAAGGAGCAGACACTCCCCTAAGACACAGAGGTATAGTTCAAAGATAAAACCCATCAAAGAAGAAAACCAACAAGACTGGCTGAGTGGATTAAAAAATAAGATCATTGGATTGCTACCTATAAGAAACATACCTCATCAAAAAAGACACATGCATACAGAAAGTGAAAGGTTGCAAAAAGCTATCCCATGCTAATGGAAAGCAAAAACGAGCAGGCAAAACCATCTTAATATTAGACAAAACAGATATTATCCCAAAAACTTTTTTTTAAACTTTTATTTAGTAAATATAAATTTCCAAGGTACAGTTTATGGATTACAATGGCTTTTTCACCCCGTAACTTCCCTGCCAACCGCAACCCTCCCATCTCCTGCTCCCTCTCCCATTCCATTCACATCAAGAATCATTTTCAATTTTCTATATATACAGAAGATCGAATTAGTATATATTAAGTAAAGATTTCATCAGTTTGGACCCACACAGAACATAAAGTGTAAAATACTGAATTAGTTATAGCAATAATTCACATTGACCAACACATTAAGGACAGAGATCCTACATGAGGAGTAAGTACACAGTGACCCCTGTTGTTGACTTAAGAATTGACACTCTTGTTTATGGCGTCAGTAATCTCCCTAGACTCTAGTCATGAGCTGCCAAGGCTATGGAGGCCTTTTGAGTTTGCCGACTTCGATCTTATTTAGACAAGGTCATAGGCAAAGTGGAAGTTCTCTCCTCCCTTCAGAGAAAGGTACCTCCTTCTTTGATGGCCCCATTCTTTCCACTGGGATCTCACTTGCAGAGATATTTCATTTAGGTTTTGTTTTGTTTTTGGTTTTGTTTTTGTTTTTTTGCCAGAGTGTCTTGGCTTTCCATGCCTGAAATACTCTCGTGGGCTCTTCAGCCAGATTCGAATGCCTTAAGGGCTGATTCTGAGGCCAGAGTGCTATTTAGGACATCTGCCATTCTATGAGTCTGCTGTGTATCCTGCTTCCCATGTTGGATCGTTCTCTCCGTTTTTTATTCTATCACTTAGTATTTGCAGACACTAGTCTTGTTTGTGTGATCCCTTTGACTCTTAGACCTATCAATGTGATCAATTGTGAACTGAAATTGATCACTTGGACTAGTGAGATGGCATTGGTACATGCAAACTTGATGGGATTGTACTGGAATCCCCTGGTATGTTTCTAACTTTACCGTTTGGGGCAAGTTCGATTGAGCATGTCCCAAAATGTACATCTCCTCCCTCTCTTATTCCCACTCTTATATTGAACAGGGATCATTTTCAGTTAAAATTTAAACACTTACGAATAATTGTGTGTTAATTACAGAGTTCAAACAATAGTATTAACTAGAACAAAAAAAATACTAAAAGCGATAAAGTATTACATTGTACATCAACAGGACAAGGGCTGATCAAGTCACTGTTTCTCATAGTGTCCATTTCACTTCAACAGGTTTCCTTTTTGGTGCTTGGTTAGTTGTCACCAATCAGGGAGAACATATGATATTTGTCCCTTTGGGACTGGCTTATTTCACTCAGCATGATGTTTTCCAGATTCCTCGATTTTGTTGCAAATGACCAGATTTCATTTTTTTTTACTGCTGTATAGTATTCTATAGAGTACATGTCCCAAAATTTCTTTATCTACTCTACTGTTGATGGGCATTTGGGTTGATTCCAGGTCTTAGCTATTGTGAATTGAGCTGCAATAAACATTAAGGTGTAGAGAGCTTTTATTTTGTTTGCCAATTTAATTTCTTTTGGGTAAATTCCAAGGAGTAGAATGGCTGGGTTGTATGGTAGGGTTATATTCAGGTTTCTGAGGAATCTCCAGACTGACTTCAATAGTGACTTTACCAGTTTGCATTTCCACCAACAGTGGGTTAGTGTCCCTTTTTCCCCACATCCTCGCCAGCATCTGTTGTTGGTAGATTTCTGTGTGGGAGCCATTCTAACCGGGGTGAGGTGAAACCTCATTGTGGTTTTGATTTGCATTTCCCTGATTGCTAGTGATCATGACATTTTTTTCATGTGTCTGTTGGCCATTTGGATTTCCTCTTTTGAAAAATGTCTATTGAGTTCCTTGTCCCATCTTTTAAGTGGGTTGTTTGTTTTGATGTTGTGGAGTTTCTTGATCTTTTTGTAGATTCTGGTTATTAACCCTTATTCTGTTGCAGAGTTTGCAGATATTTTTCCCCATTCTGTTGCCTCTTCACTTTCCTGACTGTTTCTTTTGCAGTACAGAAACTTCTCAATTTGATGTAATTCCAATTGTTAATTTTGGCTTTGACTGCCTGTGCTTCCAGGGTCTTTTCCAAGAAGTCATTGCCAGTACCCATATCGTGCAGGGTTTCTCCAATGCTCTCTAATAATTTGATGGTGTCAGGTTGTAGATTTAATTCTTTAATCCATGTTGAGTGGATTTTGTGAAAGGTGAAAGGTAGGTGTCTTGCTTCATGCTTCTGCACGTGGAAATCCAGTTTTCCCAGCACCATTTGTTTAACAGACTGTCCTTGCTCCAGTAATTAGTTTTAGATCCTTGATCAAATATAAGTTGGCTGTAGATGTTTGGATTGATTTCTGGTGTTTCTATTCTGTTCCATTGGTCTATCCATCTGTTTCTGTACCAGTACCATGCTGATTTGATAACAACTGCCCTGTAGTATGTCCTGAAATCTGGTATTGTGATGCCTCTGGCTTTGTTTTTGTTGTACAAGATTGCTTTAGCTATTCAAGGTCTCCTGTGTCTCCATATGAATTTCAGCATCATTTTTTCCAGATCTGAGAAGAAGGTCTTTGGTATTTTGATTGGTATCGCATTAAATCTATAAATTGCTTTTGGGAGAATGGACATTTTGATGATATCGATTCTTCTAATCCATGAGCATGGAAGATTTTTCCATTTTTGATATCCTCTTCTATTTCTTTCTTTAAAATTTTGTAATTATCATCGTAGAGATCTTTAACACCCTTGGTTAAGTTTATTCCAAGGTATTTGATTGTTTTTGTAGCTATTGTGAATGGGAATGATCTTAGAAGTTCTTACTCAGCTGTGTCAATGCCTGTGTATACAAAGGCTGTTGATTTTTGTTCACTGGTTTTATATCCTGCTACTTTGCCAAACTCTTCTATGAGTTCCAATAGTCTCTTAGTAGAGTTCTTTGGGTCCCCTAAATAAAGAATCATATCATCTGCGAAGAGGGATAGTTTGAGTCTTCCTTCCCAATTTGTATCCCTTTAATTTCTTTTTCTTGCCTAATAGCTCTGGCTAAAACTTCCAGAACTATATTGAATAGCAGTGGTGAGAGTGGGCAACCCTGTCTGGTACCAGATCTCAGTGGAAATGCTTCCAACTTTTCCCCATTCAATAGGATGCTGGCTGTGGGTTTTTCATAAATTGCTTTGATTGTATTGACGACTGTTCCTTCTATACCCAGTTTGCTTACAGTTTTCGTCATAAAAGGGTGTTGTATTTTACCAAAAACTTTTAAAACAAAGGGTATGATGTAATGATTAAGGGATAAATTCCACAGGAATATGGTATATGATAAATGTATATACATCCAAAGTTAGGGTGCTTGACTATTTAAAAGAAATGTTAATGGATCTAAATATAGACATAGATTATTATAATACCATAGTAATAGGAGAATTCAATAACCCAGTTATATCAATGGACAGAACAATGAGAAAGAAAATCAATAAACAACAGACCTAATCAATACTATGGACCAAACTGACCTAACTGATATCTACAGAACATTTCATTCCATAATTGAACAATACACATTCTTATCATCAGTGCATAGAACTTTCTCTGGGATAGACCACATGTTAGGTCATTAAAGCAAGCCTTGGAAAATTTTTAAAAATTGAAATCATACCAAGTATCTTTTCTGAACACAATGTAATTGAGCTAGAAATTAAAAACTTAAGGATCTGCAGAAAACACAAAAACACCTGAACAACTGAACAACTCGTTTCTGAATGAACAGTTGATCACAGAATAAATCAAAAGGGAAATTAAAAAAATTCTTGGAAATGAATAAAAATGACAACACAATTTATCAAACCTTTTAGGATACAGCAAAATCAGTGTTAAGAGGGAAGTTTATAGGAATCAGTGCCTACATAAACAAATTAGAAAGACATCACATCAATGAGATACGAATGCATCTCAAAGAACTAGAAAAACAGCAGACCAAACCCAAAATTAATAGAAGAAATAATTGGAGAAGAAATAAAAAATGAGATCAAAAAAGAATACAAGAATCATTGAGAGCTGTTTTTTTGAAAAAAGAAAAAAAATAAACAAAACTGATATACCATTGGCCCAACAAGTCAAAAAAAAAAAAAAAGTGGAAGAAGACTCAAATCAATGAAACCAGAGATGAAAAGGGAGATGTCACAATGGATATCATAGAGATAAAAAGAATCATTATAATTTACTACAAACAGCTATATGCCAACAAATTGGAAATTCCAGAAGAAATGGAGAGATTCCTGGACATACACAACCTACCAAAATTGTGTCCGTAAAGACATAGAATACCTAAACAGATTAATAACTAAAAAGGAGATTGAATTAGTAATACTCTCCCAACAACAACAAAAAACCCAGGATCAGAAGACTTCACTGCTGAATTCTACCAGACATTTAAAGAACTAATTCCAATTCTTCTCAGATTATTCAAAGTAACTGAAAGGTAGAGAAGCCTCCCAAACTCCTTCTATGAGTCCAGTATCACCTTAATTATAAAACCTGAAAAAATATACAACATAAAAGTGAACTATATTCCAATATACACAATAAACAGATGCAAAAATCCTCAACAAAATATTAATCAAATCCAATAACACATCAGAAAGATCATTCACCAGGACCAAGTGGGATTTATTTTTGTTAGGCAGGGTTGGTTCAACACACTCAAATCAATAAATGTGATATATCACATTAAATAAATTAAAGAATAAAACCATATGATCATCTCAATAGATACAGAAAAAGCATTTGATAAAATACAATATCCTTAATCAAATTGGTATATAAGTAATATACCTCAACAGAACCCAGGCAATACATGACAAAACCACAGCTAGCATCATATTGAATGGGGAAAAGTTGGCAGCATTCCCATTAAAATCTGGAACCAGAAAAGGTTGCCAATTTTCACCACTGCTATCCAATATAGTCCTGGAAGTTTTAGCTAGAGCGTTTAAGGCAAGAAAACGATGAAAGGGATACAAATTGAAAAGGGAGAATTCAAATTATCTTGTTTGCAGATAACATGATTCTATATTTGGGGAACCAAAAGACTCCACTAAGAGACTATTTCTCACATAAGAAGTTTGGTAAAGTTGCAGGATATAAAATTAATACACAAAAATCTACAGCCTTTGTATACATAGACAATGCCATAGCTGAGAAAGAACTTGTAAGATCAGTACAATTCACAACAGCTACAAAAATTTTAAATATCTTTGAATAAATTTAGCCAAGGAAGTAAAGGATCTTGACAATTAAATAACATTCAATAGAAGCCACAAAAAAGAAAAATTTTCCATGATAATGAATTTAAAGAACTAATAGCATCAAAATGACCATGCTACAAAAAGCAATTTTCAGATGCGATGCAATCCTTTCCAAAATACAAATGACATTCTTCTCAGACCTAGAAAAAAATTCTAAAATTCATATGGAAACACAAGAGATCCTAAATATCTAAAGTAATCTTAAGAAACAAAAACAAAGCTGGAAGCATCCCAACATCAGAATTCAATACATACTACAGGGCAGTTACAATCAAAACAGCCTCGTGTAGGCACAAAAAAGGACATGTAGACCAAAGGAACAGAATAAATTCCAGAAATCAATCCACACATCTACAATCAACTAATCTTTGACAAAGGAGCTAAAATCAATCACAGGAGAAAAAGGACATTCTCTTCAACAAGTAGTTCTGGGAAAACTGGATCTCTCCAAGCAGAAGTATGAAATATGGGTCACCACTGTGGCATAACAAGCTGACTTCACTGGCAATGCCAGCATCCCATATGAGCACTGTTCCAAGTTCCAGTTGATCCATTTCTGATCCAGCTCCTGCTAACTAGCCTAGGAAATCCATGGAAGATAACCCAAAGGCTTGGACCTCTGCCACCCACATGAGAGACCTGGAAGAAGCTCCTGGCTCCTGGCTTCAGATCTGCCAGACTTTGTATCCATATGGGGAATAAACCAGTGGATGGAAGATCTCTCTTTTCCTCTCTCCCTCCCTCCCTCCCTCCATCCATCCATCCCTCCATCCCTCCATCCCTCCATCCCTCTATCTCTCTCTGTAACACTCTCTTTCAAATAAATACAAAAATCTTTTAAAAAAAAAAAGTATGGAACAAGATTCCTATCTAATGTAAAATGAACTCAAAATGGGTCAAGGATCTAAATCTATGACCTGATACCATCAAATTACTAGAGGAGAACATTGAGAAAACTGAAAGAAATTGGCATAGGCAAAGGCTTCTTGGAAATGAACCCAGAAGCACGCACAATCAAAGCTAAATAGACAAATGGGATTACATCAAGCTAAAATGCTTTTGCACTGCAAAGGAAATACTCAGCAAAGTGAAGAGGCAACCTAAGGAATGGGAGAAAATATTTGCAAACTATGCAACTGATAAAGGTTTAATATCCAGAATCTATAAAGAGCTCAAGAAACAACAACAAAACAAACAATCCAGTTAAGAAATGAGCAAAGGACTTGGGCATGCATTTTTCAAAAGAGGAAGTTCAAATGGCCAACAGGCATATAAAAAAATGCTCAGGATCACTAGCCATCAGGAAAATGCTAATAAAAACAACAATGAGTTTCACCTCATCCCAGTTAGAATGACTCTCATATAGAAATCAATAAACACAAATGCTGGTGAGGATCTCGGGAGAAAGGTACCCTAATCCACTCTTGAAAAATTGTAAACTAGTACATCTTTTGTGGAAAACAGTATGGAGACTCCTCAGAAAGCTAAAATTAAATCTACCATGTGATCTGGCCATCCCATTCCTGGGAATTTGCCCAAACAAAATGAAATCAGCACATGAAAATATTATCTGTATCTCCCTGTTTATTGCAGCTCAATTGACAATAGCTAAGATATGGAGTCAACCCAGATGCCCAACAACCAATGACTAAATAAAGAATATGTGGTACATATACACTATGGAATATTACTCAGCTGTAAAAATAAAAAAGAATTAAATCCTGTGTTTCACAACAATGAACGCAAAAGGAAACCATTCTACTTAATAAAATGAGCCAGTCTTGAAAACATGTTTTACCTGATCTGTAGTAACAACAATACAAAAAATGAAACATATATGAGCGAAATTAAAATTTTGAGATTTGATGATTGTTTATAGCCCTTGTCTCTACTGCTGAGGAATAATATTTATTTTCTTCTTCCTCTTTGTTAAATTCTTTACTTAGTGTAGGGTTAATCTTACGAATATAAAATAAACTGAAGATCGATCTTTTAATTTCCAAAATTAAAAGAAAGAATAACAAAGGAAGGAGGATGGAGGGTGGGAGAGTGGACTGGAGGGAGGCAGCATGGGAAGTATTATTATAATCCTAAATTTCTATATATGAAATACATGAAATTTGGTCAATTTAAAACTAAATTGAAAAATTTCAGTTTTTTTTTAAAAGAAATTTGATATCATTTGCAAAACAATAATGGTTAAATTTTTGTATTCTCTAATTCTTTATAAGTAGCACTTGAAAGAAAATTTAAACAAAATCATTGCATATAAAATTGTATTCTATATTAAAATAAAAAAGAAAAGTCTCAGATACATAAAATGATTTTCCCAAAGTCATGAAATCAATATAATCTTTAAAATATTTTATTGGTTATTTTCTCCCTACTATAATATAAGCTCCCTGAAAATAGAGAATTTATCTATTTGATTTACTGATTGCTTACAGCATTCTAAAAAGTGCAGTCATGTCACTTATGCTTAATAAATATTTGTGGTTGAATGATGAATCAATGCACTTGTAACCAGCCTTGTAACCCTCAGCCATGTGGTCTTCCATAAGATATGACATATAGTTTGAATTAATAATAATAGACATATATTGAATTGTACATTTTTCATTTAAAAATTAAAGAAAAAAATAATTTATTACAGATAAGCACCAAGCTGTCAACACGTAATTAAGTCACAAAAACCACATATAAAGAAAAAAGCCTATTTTCAGTAATTGTTTCAACTCACACAAAATGATATACAAGAAATGAATTTTTTTTTTTTACTTTGCACAGAGTAGATTTTTGAGATAAAGCAACCTAAATTATTCCCAGTAATTAGTGTCTTTGGAGCATATCAAACAATAATCTATCTTCATAACACTTGTTCACACTCTCTAGTTAAAGCAACTACTTTATCAAAGGATTTGATCACAGGAGAGAATTTTTAGAAGTAAAACAGAAGAAGTATTGCATCTTCAATAATGTAATGTTTCCAAAGGAAACACTAAGGTATTACTAAGTGGAATGGAAACTTTACGAGTGACAAGCGAGTATGGGGAAGGTGGTTCTACTTAAATGTGTCATAGGGCCCAATAGACAAATGCATAAAACAGAAAATGAGGAGAATACATGTCCTAACTCAAAATGATGGTTTCTCCTCACCAGGAGAAAATATATGGCCAAATCTTTCTGTTTTCTCAAGAGAAACTGAAATGAATGATTTTACAAAAATGAGAAAATCCATTAAATATTATAGAAGTCAAACTAAGTTGAGGATCAGATGAATATGAATGTCAGAACTGAAATGAACAAAAATAGAAGTTGAAAATTCCAAATAATACTGGGAAAAATAATGTCTTTTAAAACTCTAATTAACACTAGTGTAAAGATAGGAAAGTATTATATCCTTAAAAAATAGCAAGATGCTACTAATTTTTAAAATCATGAATATGAAATGAAAAAATAGTCAAAATATAAAATTAATTGTATGAAAAAATCATTAATGAGAGATAAAAGCAAAGTAATCTTTCAGACATTATAACAAAAAGGCAGTAAGAGAAAAAAAATAAGAGAATTTAAAGATCATTCAAGTTAGTCCTTCTTTCATATTATAAGTTTATGAAAAGACAAATGTGTAAATGAAAGGGAAGCTACTGTGAAGTCAGGAATACAAAATAATTTCCCAAAACTCTTAGAAATACTTTTCCAGCTTGAATATACACATCAAATATTCAAAAGAATGCATTATAAAAAATTCAATTGCCACTGTAAAATTTCAGAAAAGGCATAAAGATAATATCCTAAGATCTTCAAATGAACATGAATAGCCCTTTATGAAGAATTTCAAGTCATAAACAGTGAAACGGATCTCACAATCATATGAGGTTTCCCAACTGTTTGATCCTAAAATACCTTCAAAATTTGAAAGGAGGGGCCAGCACCGTGGCTCACTTGGTTAATCCTCCGTCTGCGCACTGACATCCCATCTGGGCACCAGGTTCTAGTCCCGGTTGCTCCTCTTCCAGTCCAGCTCTCTGCTGTGGCCCTGGAAGGCAGTGGAGGATGGCCAAGTGCTTGGGCCCCTGTACCCACATGGGAGACCAGGAAGAAGCACGTGGTTCCTGGCTTCAGATCGGCACAGCGCCAGCCATGGCGGCCATTTGGGGAGTGAACCAAAGGAAGGAAGACTTTTCTCTCTGTCTCTCTGTCTCTCTCACCGTCTTAAACTCTACCTGTCAAATAAAAAAAAATTTTTTGAAAAGAAATTGATTTTCAGCCTAAGATTCTAAACCTACTCAAAATGTCTGTTATCATGGTAAAATATTCATTTTCACCTAAGGAGTGATTTAAAATTCAGTTTTCATGCTAAATAAAATTTAAAAAAGAATGTAAAGGTGCCATTGGTATGGCATGCTGGGTAAAGCGGCCACCTGCACTGACAGCATTCCATATGGGCACTGGTTTGAGATCTGACTGCTCCACTTCCAATCCAGCTCTTTACTGTGGCCTGGGAAAGCAGCAGAAAATGGCTCGAGTCCTTGGGCCCCTGCACCCACATGGGAAGACCTGGAGAAACTCCTGGCTCCTGGTTTTGGGTTGGCGCAGCTCCAGCAGTTGCAGCCAACTGGGGAGAGAAACAGCAGATGGAAGACCTCTCTCTCACTGCCTCTCCTTCTCTCTCTGTGTAAGTCTTTCAAATAAACAAATAAATCTTTAAAAAAGACTATAAAGAACATATAAATTTATGTATTTTTATATATACACAAAATCCAAGAAATAAGGAATTCATCAAAGAGGAATGCAACAAAACCACAGTTATAATTCTGCAGAATAATCAGTTCAGACCAGAGCAGGAGACAAAAAGGAGAAGGAAGTCTCAAGTAGAGATGTAACAATGCAATGTTTAGGGGTTACTAGAGCAGGGATTTGTTTTGCAGGAGGAGAGACAAGGAAGGAGGAAGATGAGGGAAGAAGGGGAAAGAGTTAAACTTGTTTACAAGGCAGTTACTATAATTATGAACCTTGGACTCTATGCTAAGAAGGATTAAAGATGAAGACCATAAATGTTCATAGAAAGGAAATTAAAATTATGTGTATCTTGAATCTTCAGTGTTCTTTCTTAAATTCCAAACTAATCCTCCATTAATATTATCATGCCTACCAAGACTCTCTGCAAGTATCTCAGGCAACATTCTTCCTGGATATTCTCCTCTCATAATTTCTCTCTCAATTAATGATTTACAATGTAGAAGCTAGAAATTACGATTCTTGTACTCCGCCCATAATACACTAAATATATCCAAAGTACAATATTTCCTTTTTATTTTTCCCAAACATTGTCTTAAGTGAGTTTCTCATCATTTACTGACTTCTTACTCTATGATTGATCCCCTGACTCTTACTGATAACCTTATACATTTCCCCTATTTCTAATTTCCTCACTCTTTCTTTTTTATATTTTTTAAGATTTATTTTATTTATTTTGAAAGACAGAGTTACAGAGAGAGGTAGAGACAGAAAGATAGGTCTTCCATCTGCTGGTTCACGTCCCAGATGGCCACAACGGCCAGAGCTGTACCGATCTGAAGCCAGGAGCCAGGAGCTTCTTCTGAGTCTCCCATGTGGGTGCAGGGGCCCAAGGACTTGGGCCATCTTCTACTGCTTTCCCAGGCCATAGCAGAGAGCTGGATGGGAAGAGGAGCAGCCGGGACTAGAACCAGCACCCATATGGGATGCCGGCGCTGCAGGCCAGGGCGTTAACCTGCTGTGCCACAGCTCCAGCGCCTCACTCTTACAATATGTCCTCAACATTGATTTGTATCATTCCACAGCAAAAATCCCTTAACAGCCTCTTTGTTTCTGTAAAATAATATTTATTAAGACTATCAAAGTATGTACATAGAATTTCAAATCAACTTTTGGAACTTCATTTCCTATAGTTCCTCTCACCCTAAATAACTTGAAACTACCTAATGTGTTCTTTCTGAGCTAGCTAAAATACCCCAAAAGTTAATAAAGTTGGAAAAATGACTCAGAAAATGATTTACTCATTTTTAGTTAAAAAATGGAATAATTCTTATGATTCATATATCAAGTCATTGAATTAATAGTTAAGACTAGTATCATATCATCATTTCTATTCTTCACAGCAATTCTAGATTTGGGGAATACTTTATAATTTCACAGATGAAGAATTTATTCTCCTGAAAGTCAATTTGATAAGAAAATAAAGCAGTAAATGGTACAAGGCTCATATTAGCCAAAATTCCATATGAATTATGAGACCATGTTTCACAGATAGCATGATATTGCACATATAAAACTCCAAAGAATCTAGTAAATAGTTCAGTAAAGTTGCAAGAAATATCAATATATAAAAATCAACTATATCTGTGTTCACTGGCAATGAACAATATGAAAATCAAATTAAGAAAATGATTTTATTTATATAGCATCAAAAAGTATTTAGTAATAAACTTCATAAAAATGTGGAAAACTCATTCAATGAAAATAAAAAAGTAATTTAAATGCATTGAAGAAGAACTAAATAAATGGAATGGCATTCCTTAATATCCTTAATACAGTAATACATCTAAGATTTATTTACAGATTCAGTGTACCTACCTTTTTGCAAAAACCACCTACTTTTTTGCAAAAGTTGACAAAAAACTCAGAATAGACAAACAATATTGAAAATGAACAATGTTGGGGGATTCTCAAGTTAAGATTTCAAAACAAAGTTACCATAATCAAGATAGTGGAATAGTAGCATAACAATAAACATAGATTAATGGAATATAACTGAGAATAGAGAAACAAACCTCCACATTTATCGTCAGTTGATTTCAAAAACGGACACTACAATTCAATAGAGAAAGAACAGTCTTCTCAATACTGGTGCTGCAAGCTCCCACATGCAAAAGAATAAGTAACCATCATACTACATATAAGAATTAACTTCAAATAGATCAAGCAGCTAAATGTAAGAATAAAACCATAAAAAATATCAGAAGTGAACATAGGTATAAATATCTTTGAATTTGGATTAGGAAATAGTTTCTTAGAAATGACACTGAAAGAAGTGGGCATTTGGCACAGCAGTTAAGATGCTATTGGGATGCCTACATTCCACTTTGAGATACTGGGTTTAAGTCCCAGTTCCACTCTCAATTCCAGCTCCCTGATAATTCATGCCCTAGGAGGCATCAGGTCATAGTTCAAGTGATCGAGTCCTCGCCACCCCAAGTCAGAGACCTGGATGGAGTTTCTGTCCTGGTCATGGCCTTCCCCAACCCTGGCTGTTGTAGGCACTTGGTGTGTATATCCAAAAATTGGGAGATAATAAAAAGAGTGGAAAAAAGATGTAAAGACACTGAAACCTTTAAGAATTGCTAATGTAAAAAAAAAAAAAGTACAGCTGATTTGGAGAACACTTAAGCAATCCCTGGAAAGTTAAACATAGTGTTACCATATGACCCAGCAAATGCACTCTAGGTATATATCACACAGGGGCTGCCAGTCGGAGCTGTGGCATAGTGGGTAAAGGCACCACCTGTGATGACAGCATCCCCCATGGGTGCTGGTTCATGTCCCTGATGCTCCACTTCTGATCCAGCTCCCTGCTAATGTTCTGGGAAAGGCAATAAAAGATGGCCAAGTGCTTGGGCCAATGCTACTCACATGGGAGACCTGAAACAGCCTCATGACTCTTAGCTTCAGCCTGACCATTGCAGCCATCTGGGGAGTGAACCAGCAGATGGAAGATTTCTCTGTCTCTCCCTCCCTCTCCCTCTATACCTCTGACTTTCAAATAAATAAATAAATAAATATTTTTAAAAAACACAAAAAATAACTCATACATAATGATCCTAACAACATTAATCTTCATGGCCAAAGAGTTAAACAACCCTGATGACCAACAATGATAAATGGATACATAGAATGTGGTAAGTCCATATAACTGAATATTATTACCCTTTTAAATGAATGAAGTATTGATAAATGTAAATCATGTGTAACCCTTGAAAACATAATGCTAAGTGAAAGAAATCACACATAAGAGAATGGTTTTTTAGTCCCATTTATATGAAATATCCATAATAGAAAACCAAAGAGACAAAAAGTACATTAATCATTGCCAGAGGCTTGAGGGTAAGAAATGGGGAGTAGGAAGTTATTTGCAAGGTTTCTTTGTGGGATAATAAAAACTTTCATGGAATTAGATATGGTCAAATTGCAGGATTTGTGAATATATTAAAATCAGCAAAATTGTAAAATATAAGAGAGAACTTTATGATATGTAAATTTTATCTCAATTAAAAATATTAGTTTGGCTCAGGATATAATCATCCTCTTTGCTCCACTAGTGAGCCAAACATTTAAGAACAAAGGTAGGGGCCAGCATTGTGGCATAGTAGACTAAGGCTCTGCCTGCAGTACCCGCATCCCATGTGGGTACTGGTTCGTGTTCAGGCTGCTCCTCTTTCAATCCAGCTCTCTGCTTATGGCCTGGGGCAGCAATGGAAGATGGCCCAAGTCCTTGGGCTCCTACACCCACATGAAAGACCAAGAAGAAGCTCCTGGCTCCTGGATTCATTTGGGGAGCAACCTTTCTCTCTGTCTCTCCTTCTCTGTCTGTAGCTCCACTTCTCAAATAAAGGAACAAAGAGAAGGTACTGGAGGGAGGATTCCTAAGGAAGCATGAATCTGATAATTAAAATTGTTTCTAGTATCAGAGTTTAATAATAATTTTAAAAGCTTCTTCCTTCAGAGTTCAAAAGCAGAACAGAGCACTGGGAAATATGACAGGGGTCTTGTATGGTTAGAGTATCAGATGCATATAGGAAAACTATAGGCATTAGGCATTATATGAGAAAATACATATAATGGTCTTTCATGATAGGATAGTAAACTTTTCATATAGTCTAAGTCGTTCCAAACTAGCATTACTTGAGAAACACATCACCACAGATCACCTGATAATCTTTAGAAAGTATTCCACCACCGTCCTCAGTACTCTCACTTCCGAGCTGTTGGTTCTGTACATCTCATAGAAAAAAAGGAATCCATCTTAAAACCTCCCTTTATCTGATTGTAAGGTGTAGTCAGGTACCAGAAATACCATTACGAAAGTCCTGATAAGTGGTGAAGAGGTTCTGAATTAAAGTAGTGGCAGGTAGAGCATAAAGCAAGGGAAACACTGAAAGGTAATAACCTAGAAAGACTTAGTAAAGTTCATTCTTCAAATTTTAAGTACCTAGTCTGTGTGAACCAAAAGGTCTAAAATGCAGGATTATAAAGAGGAAGAATTTAAATGATAATGCAAAGCTATCTAGCAAGATTGACTGGATAGGTGTTGATGTCGGAACCATTCATTAAAGCTGGGAATACAGTAATAGGTTCACCAAATATTTATTGCAAACCATGAACATCCCGCATATTTTCTGGTAATGATTGAATTTGTCACAGTATCATCACACCCCTGATGGAGATGTGGAAACCGACACAAAGGAAGGCCATTACCCCATGTGCCACAGCTGGGGTGTCGAGGAGACTGAGCCAAATTTGAACCAAGTAGTCTGGTCCTAAGAAAAGCCTGCAATGAAGTCAATGCTCTACTTATTCACAATCATATTTTTATTAGATTTTCACACCCCTACTCCCACCCGCAGGTTTCTCAATATTTATTCTGGAGAAAATGTATTTCAGTTGGGATCAACATATAAATTTCAGGAGTTCCATGAATTCCTGAAATGGTATGGAAATTTTATGGGGTGGATACTTATTTGCATTTTTCTTAGGGTGAATCAGAAACCTCAGGAAAGTAGATTATGTCAAAAAATTTAATCTCTCTTTGGGTACCCATTTAATACATTTCTTCACATATATGATGAAATTTGTGAGGAGAAGCTTTCTATGGATAGGTCATGATGGTTCAGAGTAGCAGCACGTTCCTCTCTCATGCTCTTTCCTAGCTCTCTGAGGAACACACTACCGAATACAAATCAACCAGATGTCTTCCCATACTCCACTTCCAATCTTAATGCTACAGTGTTGGGCCTCCCAATACAGAGGTAAACATGGACCTGTGCCTATGCCGTGTTACTAAAGTTTTGGTTATCTCTAAAAAAATAAAATTATAACCAAAACGTCATGAATTGATTAACATGTCTGAAAGTGACTTTTCTGGTCCCCTTGGCTTAGAATTCCCATACCCACTTTGCTCCCTAGCAGAGAGCATTTGATCAGTGTTCCACCGACTTGAGAAAGCACTCTCCCCTTGAATGACCACCACAGGCTGCAGAGGCTGCATTAATTGGTTCTTAATTATCTCAGCAGTGTCTGCTTTTCCCAAGAGAGGTGTGTTCCTTCTAATAAGAGCCCAGTCTTCCAAGGCAATATTCTAATTTCAGAACATTAGCCAGTTATGTTTAATTTTTAAAGAGAATTTCACCATAGTTATTCAAAACCAGTATCTATTACTGCTGTATATCTTGCAAATTAGAGGAATAAAGAAAGAGAAAGACATTTTGAAGACATGTCTGCTTGTGAGAGCATGTTTGTTAAAAATTTAGTTCATGGACCACTGGCATTAAAATTGCCAAGAATGCTTACTGAAAATCATAGACATGGCTTCATACAAATGCTCTGAATTGAGCTCTATAGAATCTGCTTCCCACGTAATTCTCACAGGATTTGAAGGAGGCTTAGATGGCTGAGACTATTTGAACATACATTTTATAGTACAGTACTAAAATTGAAGGACTCCATATAGTATCTCTAGAATGATTCAGCCAAACTTCTAGCTCTCCTTAATTCCTGCACAACCTTGATGGCAGAGGACCTAATGAAGGCAGGAGGCAGGTACTAGAGTCACCCTCCAATGCCATATTGCTTTCAGAGTCAGTGAATAAATCCCAACTTGAAGCCAATGCTGTAATAAGAAGAGGTCCAACTTACACCTGGCTTATTTGCAGCAAAGTTAGCAGAATAAACTTTTCAAACTAGAGATCCTACTGGGGTCAACATACTTCTAGAGCTTATAAAAATAGAAGGTTTAAGGGACTTAAAGATGAAAGAAATAATTTTTTAATCCTCCTCCTAGTATCATTTCATTCCCAGCAATTCTCTGTACTGAGCACAAAAATTAAAGTGAAGAAGAGAGACGTGGCTTTTAAAACTCAATAATTTGAGTAGTTAAATAATGTGGAGACGTATTCCCTTTCTTTCCCCAACTGCCAAATCTTACTTTGATCTCATGAGATTCAGTCAATTCCTCAAATATTCCTCTGACTCAATCTTGTTTGGTGCACTGACTCTCTCCAAAGCTTAACCTCCAGCTTGCCCCCCAATGCTTTCATGTCTAGCTCAACTACAACTACAGTACTTCTCACAATCTTCATCTTCATAACTCGTCCCAACATGCCCAATTATGCACAGTGCCTCCCTTTAGTCTTTGCTTATCATTTGCGTTGAACAGCAGGTTCAGAGTCCTACTTTACTTTCCAGTCCGCAGCAGCAGTTAAGGAGAGAACTAAAGGGCCATCTTGAGAGAGGCCCAGTGACTAGTGGTAAGCAAGCCTGAAAAGTCTGCTTACTGTTCTCCAGTTTTCTTTGACAGAGTTGCCGTAGACCTTCTTCACAGTAACTAGAGTTAACTAAATTTAAAAAATAGCTACATTCCACTCTGTGTTCACCATATGAAGGGCACCATGCAAGAGGCCATTTGTTCTCTCAAATATCCAATGAGTTGGATTCTATTATTACCCCTACTTTAGAGATGAAAAACTGAGGCTTAGAAAATTTAAGTTACTTAGTTACAATGTCATATAAATATTCTTTGATAGATCTGAGATTCAAATTCAGAACTTCTGGATTCCACAGAACACACTTTCACCAATATTAAGTTAATTTTCTGTCAAATAGTATGGTGTTTCCTACAAATAATAAAATTCTTTGTACAAGATAGAATAACTATTTCAATAGTAAGAAGATAGGCATTACATGTGCCAGGGTTAGTTAAATCATGAGCTAATCTACATTAAAGCTCTGGGCCATATTCTCAGAGATTTTCTTGCCTTTGTATCCTCAAGATCATAATGTTACCAGAAGCTTGGTCTCTGTCCCTGCTAGCGAATCAAAATGAGACAGACAGGTTAGAGGGTAAAGGAAAGAGCTCATTTAATCTATTGATAGATGAGGAGGAAGCCTACTAGCAATCTCAAGAACTACCATCCTACTCAGTGAGATGCTCTGTTGTTTTTAAAAAAGTTGTAAAGGATGTTGGGCTGCTAGGTCAGGTACTGAAGCCGGTTGCAGGTCTGATAACAGCCTTTCTCCGAAGTCAGTACCATTCCCTAGGAAACTTGCTTGGTGGTTTGACTTTATCATGAAGAGAGAATAGAATTATGTGCTGCAAAACTAAGCAGCTACAAAATGTTATTCGGTTGGGATCCTAGAGAGGCAAACTACTGTGCTAAGAGATTCCAGCATTTCATTCATCAGGATAAAGACCACTCAGCCTAGAGCCCCTGCTTATTATGACCTTAGTTACATTACATTCTGTTATAATATATTCAATTTTCTAGTCATGCTGACCAAGGAAGGCAAGATTACTTTGGAACTTCAGCTGGCTTTCTCAAAGTTAGTTTCTAGAATTCACAAGCAACCATTATTTTGTCTATTTGATCTGCCTTTGTAGTCAATCACACATCCAGTAGTTTGCTTAGGTTCATCAGAATATGAAAAGAAAATAAATATGCACTCCCCAGTGTCAATCCTTCATTTCATATCTATAGAATAGGTGTGTCAACTCCATTCTACTTCCAGCAGAACTGGAACAATGCAGAAGGTTCTTAAAATGAAAGATTTGAACTTTCCTTTGCCATGATTCTTGTTGAGCTTCTAATGATTTTACAGTGGGTTTACAATAGGAATAGGAATGCAACAGATTACTAATCAGTACAGAGTGTAGGTCACCATTACCAACAGGAGGATTAAAAAGGCAAAATGGAGAACTGGGACAAGGACTGGGCTTTCAATAACAATAAGAAGGCTGCAATGTTGCCAAACATCACTTCTTCATATGAAAATATGCAAAGGTAGAAAACAAATGGAGAGGTCTTTCCCTATGAATGTCTATTTTTCGGCCAGCACCCCGGCTCACTAGGCTAATCCTCCGCCTTGCGGCGCCAGCACACCAGCTTCTAGTCCCGGTCAGAGCGCCAGATTCTGTCCCTGTTGCCCCTCTTCCAGGCCAGCTCTCTGCTGTGGCCAGGGAGTGCAGTGGAGGATGGCCCAAGTGCTTGGGCCCTGCACCCCATGGGAGACCAGGAGAAGTACCTGGCTCCTGCCATCGGATCAGCGCGGTGGCCAGCCGCGGCGGCCATTGGAGGGTGAACCAATGGCAAAGGAAGACTTTGCTCTCTGTCTCTCTCTCTCACTGTCCACTCTGCCTGTCAAAAAATTAAAATAAATAAATAAATAAATAAATAAATAAATAAATGTCTATTTTTCTAAGGTGAGAGATACTTCCCAGAGTTGCTCAGCAGGCAATTCATTCTAAGTTATGGGTCAGAACTGGATCACATGCCCTCCCTTTCCTATATAAATCATTGGCAAAAATAGGGCCACTTTGCCAGATTTAGTCCAGCCATGATTCAAAGAACCCCAGGAGGAGCCATTTTACCCACTTGAATTTCTGTGGAAAAAAATGAGAATGTCTAATATGAAAAGAGGGAGTAAATGGCTATTGTATACCCAGTGAGCAGTGCCTCCTATGCATTCAATGCTTTAATTTTTTGTGCTTCACTCTCCTAGATTCTCCAGATTTTCCTTCACTGTTACCTACTAAGATCGCTGACTTTCCAATGCCAATATATACAACATGCATGCTAGACTGCTACAGTCAATGAGAAAAAAATCTAGGTTTGAAAATTCTAGTGTGTTTTAATCATAAAAATATATGAGTCAATGGATAAATATATGACTATTATTCTCAAAAATTATAATGTAGGGTGAAAAACATCAAATTATCTTTCAATTTACATTATTTTCATTCTGTCATATAACCTTCCTGTAATATTCATTGTGAATACTTCACAGATCTATTTTCTTTTATAAACTTCTTTCAAAATTTCTCCATAATTTACCTGTTTTACATTAAAAGTTACTTATGGATAGGAGATGTTATAATCTTTTTCTGTATTTTCAAAGCTGTTCAAATACTTCCTTACAAAATGTCATTTTCTATTATTTTCTAAACTGGTCAAATATTGTTCCAAAATATAAATTTTCCTCAATTATTAGGTGATTTGTCTTTAGGTATCTCATTCCATTGAGTCATTATTACTCTAAATGCTGGATAATTGTGACTTTCTAAATTAGGAGGATGTTTCCTTTACAGATAATGCCCATGTGTGGGGGTTTGGGGTGGGTGATTTTGTGCAATGTGTGTAGTAGGTGGTTGTGTATATGTTTGTGTTAGCATATGTGTACATGTGGGTGTGGTGTGTATGCGTTTATGTTGTATATGTGTGGTATATGTTTTTGTTGTATGTGGCGTGTGTTATGTACACGTTGTGTGCATATGTGTGGTATGTGCATGTGGGATGTGTGTATGTGGTCTGTGCACGAGTATAACAAATCTCTTCAAACACTGCGAGTAGAGAAGCTTCTGTCACCATTCATCTACCACAGCCCTGTGATACAGAACTATATTTTTCTTCTTGCTGCTCCTCGCTGTTGGTTCTCCTTTCACATCCCCAAGTTGCTCTAATTCTATGTATACCACTTCCTCTTTTAAGATATGTTAAAGTTTTTTAAAGGAAATTTATCTATTTTCAGTGATTTTCTCATTCCAAAGTATTTTGTCTACCTCACAATCCAGAGAATCACATTTCCAAGTTAAAAGAAATGTTGGCCTAGCTTTGCCAAGGTCTTCCGTTTTATAGATTAGGAAATCTGGGCCTGGAAGTATGGCTGCTTGTTTGTGGCCACGCAGTTCCTTAATGCTTGAAGACATTGTCAGCTCCTACATACCAGTCAGAATAGGAAAGAGAAAACGGAATGGGAAATCTGGTGAGGACAGAAATGAAGGGAAAGTACCAATCCAGAATGGAGGGCCTGGGAGTCCCAAAAGGCATACAGCAGAGGGGAAGTCCAGTCTAAGGACTGATTAAACTGAGTGGAATGGACTCATTGTTTGCTTGACCTTGACGGTAAACTCTGCTCTCATCAACTTGTAGATATCTCACTTCTAAATAATGCTTACTACTTCTAAACAGCAAACACTCCCCCAACCCCAACTCACCACCAACCCCCACCAATCCAGTTCTGCTGTGCAGTCCATTCCTAAATCTTGCAGGATAAACATGAAAAACAGAACTATGTAGGAAATTCGATTACTTGTTCCCCTTGGTTGAAGTGGCTGAAATTTGTATTGTGTACTAAGCAACAAAGCTCAGACCAAAAAAAAGTACTACTAGGATACTCATCCACCATCTCACCACCCCATGTCTCCATTTTTCTTTGCACATCAGCCACTTTATTTCATATTGGTGATAATGTTGGTAAGAAACCAGGCCCAATGTGCATCATGGACTGACTCCTCCACCAGAAAATTTAAATCCATGAGGAGGGGAGGACATGGGTTCTGCAAGACCTTCACAGCTTCCATTCCCCTCCTGCAGCAGAGCAGGAGGGAAACAGCTTAGTAGAGGGGAGAGTAGGTGGGGTGCTGAGAAATGGAGCATTTAGAGTCCATTACAGCATTGTGTTTGGGAGGTATCAAGGAAAGGGACCTAATCAGTAATCATTTCTTTATCCACAGGGAATATGGTAGCTTTTATAGGGCTCTAAAACATATAAATACATTAATATAAAAACAGATGTCAGATTATATAACAAATAATTCATTAAAAATATGCTATCAGGAACCTAATGTAGCAAATGTAAAAATTAAGGCAATAAAATCAATTATTTCTCAGGATCTTTTCCTTTCAGCACAGATATATCATGCTTAAAATAAACTTGTGACATTTACTGCAAAATAAACTTTGAATGTCTCTAGATATCAACAGTGACTTAAATAAATAGATGTAGTTCCATTTATATTTGTTGCTTTCAGATTAGCTACATTTGATATAACCTTCCAGGATTCTGAATACAGATGTACACGAAAAAAAAATAATTATAATGTTGCAAGTATTATAAATCCCAACTCAAAGTTATTTAAACCAAAGATTTAAACACAAATAGCAGGAAGTCTTGGAGGTAATAGCAGCTATGCTGTAGGAGGTTCGATTTTTTTTTTCTGCCTGGCTTGGACTGACTGATAAAGAAATAAATTTCACTCATCTGCCCCCCTGCCCAATACTCTCTGGATACTAACTTTATCTGCATCTTTCTCATTTGTTTAATAGGTTCATTTAGACATGTCTAAAATTTTCTTCTTTATACTGAAACTGAAAGAGAAAGAGCTAGTTTTTATACATTAATAGATTATATATGATTGGCTAATGTTCTTAGCAACTGAAAACAATATCAAATATAACTGGTTTATGCAGAAAGGGATTACTGAGAGAATTAAGTAACATACAGAACTTCTAACAAGGCCACTCAGGAAAAGTTATATTATATGCAATCAAAAATATAAAGCAATCAGGAGAAAAGTTCGTCTACACCCAAGACTATTATAGCAGAAAGCCTAGGGCTGTGACTATATAACAGAGCAGCCCGAACCTTGAAATTTGACACCTGAACCAATATCAGAACCAAATGAAAAGAGCCAAATGTCATTACTACCACACCTGTACAACTGTGTCTCATCTTGCTTGCTTCTTTATCTCATTATGTCCTCCTGGGAGGATTTTGGTTACATATGGGCCCTGAGCTTCAAGAGAACCTGGAGAATACAATTTCTACCTTGTCAATCTCCAAAGTGTGCAGAGGCATGCTAAGAAAAAGTTAAAACAATTCTTGTCCAAGCCATCCCAAAGTATTTGCCTTACATTCTGTACTGTTTGTTGGTTATTTTCTCTTTTCATGTAACAGTGATGTTTTTCTAAATCAGTATACAAGAGATCTATGTGATGGTTAATTTTCTCTGTCAACCTGGCTACATTATAGTACCTACCCTGTCATTTAATCAAACTCTAATCAAGATGTTTCTGTGAAGGTATTTTGTAGATGTGGTTAGCATCCACAATTATTTGACCTTAAGTAGAGGCAATTACCTTCAATAACGTGGGTGGGACAAATCAATCAATTGAAGACCTCAGAGTAAAAATAACAAATATCTGTCATAATAAAATAAACTCCCAAAGCTTAGGTAAATAAAACAATAACTGTTTATTTCTTTTTTAAATTTTTAAAATTATTTTATTTATTTGAAAGCCAGAAAGGCACACAGGCAAGAAAGGTGGAGACAGAGAAAATCCCCTTCTTCTGATTAATCCCCCAAGTGCCTGCAATAGCCAGAGCTGAGCCAAGATACATCCGAGAGCCAGGAATTCATTCTAGATCTCCCACACGTGTGGCAGGGACTTGAGCTATCACCAACTGCCTCCCAGGATGTACATTTTCAGGAAGCTGCACAGGAGAACGGAGGTAACATTCAAATCTAGGTGCTACAATACGGAACGCAGGCATGCCCAGAGGCATCTGAATCGCTTTGCTAAATGCCTAGCCCAAATGCTTATTTCTTGATCATTTAAATATGACATGGCTTGGGCCACCACCCTCCATATTGTAACTATGTGATCTAGGACACAAGGCCTCCAGACCTACACAGATAGGGGGATAAAGCACAAGAGGAATCACATCTTCTCTCCAGAATGTCTCCACACTTCTTTTACTTACACCCATTGACCTGAAGTGGTAATAGGGCCCCAATCTACTTACATAAGGATGTGGGGACTAGAATCCCTTACCTTATATGTGTCTGAACACACCAGCAGACTCTGCCAAACAAACTTCCATAACTGAAAGAAAGGCCATTTATCTAACCCAAACACGTTTCTTTCAAAAAAAAAAAAATATATTGAGGGAGGGATGGGGGGAGGAAGAAAGAGAGGGAAAGAAGGAAAGAAAATCTAATGATTTGATTGCTATAGGATATCTTCTCAAATGGAATGATGGAACAAACTAGAATCGAATTTTAAAATGAATGGATACTTAAGTAATTTCTGACAATGTATAGCAATTTTACTCCTACCAACAGTAGGCAAGTATTTGTTTTTCACACCCTCATCTCTACTAGATGTTATTTTTTAAATTTTCCATTTTCATGATGATAGTTTCAGTTATAAATTGTTCTACCAGTTAACTTTAACATTTCTTCACACATGTATTGCTTACATTTCCTATTTGGGAATTATCTATATGCATAATTGTCCATAACTTTTTTCTGATTTTTAGAGAATAACTATTTTATAGGAATTAACCATACATATTTTACTAGATTCATTGTTCACTACTCTGTATTGTGTTATATTCTACGCATTTTAGACTTCTATTTAAATTTGTTCATATTTATGCTGGAATACATCCTTCAGTGTTATTGAATGGAAAAAAGGGAGAATACTTTGAGTTCCTACATATGAGGGGTCTTCAAAACATTCATGCTAATGAAAATTATGGACTGTGCACAGATTTCAATATTTTTGGACCAAGATAAACTTAGCTTTTAATTCCATTTTCTACAAACTTTTTGAAGTATCCTATTCTCCCCCAAATATCCCTCTTTTATTATCATATTAATGATTTACAGAGAGCAGCATTTTTATAGCACAGTGCTTTCTCCATCACAAATTATAAACCTTCTTCCTCTAACTTTAGTGTTGTACAAAAGAAGTAAACATCAAGCTTATTCTTTTTCTATTATATATAATTTTGTTTATCTGTCTAAAATATATACACATTTTTCTCCATTCACAGAAGCAGAAGTTTCACCAAGATATGTCTCAGTGTGTGTCTTTATCATCACTTCTGTCTGGCATTGGTGAGCCATTGAATCTCATTAGATCAGGGAGGTGAAGGTGACTACTCTGATGATGAACTCTACCTCCATCTGCTCCTCTTTTCCTTAGGACTACTGATATTTGCATACTAGTTCTCTGAAGACTGTCCTCCCTGTCTTATCTTTTCACTCAGGATTGACATTTCTCAGTATTTCTCTTTTGTGTTGAAAGACAGTTCCTCTATTTAATCTTCTGATCACAAATTTTGTTTTTAGCAGTCTTATTCCATTTTTCACTTTCAATGATACAGCCTCCCCAGATGCAGCCACCTGCTTCTGATTCCAGCTTTGCCTCCATTCTGAGCTGTCCATGTCTTCTACTGTTAGAGACTGAGAGTGCTCAGCAAGCACTTTCACTCCAGCTCTCCAGCCTGCTGGATTTTCAGCTAGTGAAAGAAAAGATAAGACTGTCTCCATCAGAAGGTAGGAGGTGACCGGGCTGCACCATGTCATTTCTAGGGAAAGCTAAGCCCTCAGGCTTAGCTGGGAGGCTTCTGTCACTTGAAGAATTATCCTCTTCCACCTCTGTGGTAAAGGAGTAATTCCAGCCTACCTGGTCATTTCCCTCAGACAGCGGGTGCCAGGAGGAAAAGCATTGCTTCCAGGGATGCACACAGCGGGAGGCCAGGGCATTTCTTGTCTGCCTTAGCTGCAGTGCTCCACATGAGTGAGTGATTCTCACTATGGGATTTACCAAAGAGACAAAGCCACATTGAAACAAATGGATCTTCAGTTATCTCAGCATTAACACCAGCGGTGCCCCGATTTGCATCTTTTCATCAATGACTTTGAGACATCAGGCACAACATATAGTATTTCATGTGGATTTTTCTTTTCTTGTTCAGACTTAGGCCACTAGTTTAGTGCCCCAGTAGAAGAAAGATCATAGGGGATATGATCAGGGCATTTTCAATTATCAATATGTGATATTGGAGGATTTTTTCCCACTAAAAAGAAATTATTTTCATACAAAGGCTGGCCACATCGCGCCAGCCACAGCGGCCACTGGGGGGTGAACCAACGGAAACGGAAGACCTTTCTCTCTCTCTCTCTCTCTCACTGTTCACTCTGCCTGTCAAAAAAAAAAAAAAAGAAAAGAAAAGAAATATAAAATGTCCTAAGGGAATACTGCTATCATTTCAAATCCCCCTTTCACTGCAACCCAAATCCAAATTATCATTAACAATTTGGTATTTTTTTTAACTTTTATTTAATGAATATAAGTTTCCAAAGTACAGCTTATGGATTACAATGCCCCCCCAATAGCTTCCCTCCCACCCACAACCCTCCCCTTTCCCTCTCCCTCCCCCCTTCCATTCACATCAAGATTCATTTTCAATTCTCTTTATATACAGATCAGTTTAGCATATATTAAGTAAAGATTTCAACAATTTGGTATTTTTTTCAGGTTCTTCTTCTTTGTACCTATTAATAAGTATAAAATTTATAGTGAAAACCCTAACTATTCAAGATTGGTGAATTATCTTCATTTGTGCAATCAATTCACATCTGGCCTTGAAACCTCACCCTACCTAATACAGGACATTCTACTCTGATCAATTTCAGATTTTCTTTCAGTGTCAGATAGTGATTTGCTAATGGACTTGGTCTTATGATCCAGTCATATGCTGCCTTCATGTCCATGCCCAGGTTTTTCTCTACCTCCACTTGCTGTTCTCTGACTTGTTCTGCATTCTCATGGATTTGTATAACCATTGCCAAGCAGAGAAAATACCAAAGAAGAGACCATTTTTTTAGCCCCTGGGCCATGGTTAGGCAACATGACTCTGCAGATACAACCTTTTTATCTGCCCCACACTTCCTAGAGCTTCTTCAGCTTTCTGCCCAACTCATGTTCCCTGAACAAGGTTTTTATGCAGGCCCTCTGCTCCTTGCTGTTGCAATGGGACTGTAACTTTCCCATTACCCTGTGCTTCTGTAAATTCTTGGTTGGCTTCCTATCCTTCCTCTCCACTACTTCTATACCCTGATCAGGGATAATCTGGCTCTCTAGAGTCATTTGGGAAGTGATAGGAAACTCTATTATCTTGCCCTTCTCCTATCTCTACATGCTGTGCAGCCATTTCTGCTGTTCCTTCTCACTTTACAGCCATTGAGAACTTTAGCTAGTTCCCCACTTAAAGAGTTGCATACATTCCCTTCCCCACAGATCTTCTCAAACAACAAAGGTAAATCTGGTTTCCTTTCCTCCACACTCCCATGCCTCTGTGTGTGTGTGTGTGTGTGTGTGTGTGTGTGTAGTACAAAGCAAGAAAATGCAAACTACTGAAAACACTCCATTTTATCTCAATTCCATTCCTTTTTCTGAATTAACTCTCTTTTCAAGATTTGCAAATGGGCCTTCTCCTTTTACACTAACAAAGAACAAAACTAGTAGCTGTCATAACAAATTATTGGCATCAAAGTATTGGTATACCACAAATTAAAACCTTACATAACAATAAAGCATATCATCATTGTATTAGTGCATTGCCAGATGTGTTGAGATTCTTGTGTGTATTAGCTTCTTCCTATACCCACCTAAACAAATAGTGCATGAGATATTTTCAGACTGACAATTTCTTCATTTATTTGAGATTTAAATTTATCTGAGCATCTTGCATTTTGTTTGGGATCTCTTTAAGGATCCTTATGGAAAAAGGCTAGTCAGCTTCCTGACCAGTGGTGCATTCAACAATCAGTGCTAGTGTATTTCCCAAGGATGAAACATCCTCAAAAAATAGGCTTTCTTCCCCATGTCTCTGTCATTCTCAATGTTCTGGTTTGTAAATTCAGCAATTGTTTGCTTTTTGTTTCCCAATTCCTTCAAGCAGATTTATAAACTATATGTTATCTATTGTCTAGTTGAGCTCAGGAAGAGGGTTGACACGAACTGCCTACCTTACCTGGGAACAAAATTACCCTTGCTTATTGCTGAACCTAACCCATACTGTAGAGCATAATATGTCCTAAATCCGCTACCCAGGTGATCAGCAGGGTTGTACTTTTTTACCTAAATCACCGTTGTAGAGGTAAAGTGAGGTTGTGGGCCCCATCTCACACCCTCTGCTGGATGTGAAGGCTTCTGATTGGGGGAGGGTGTCTCCAGGGACCTAGTCTAAGTGGCAGCTGCCCTCAGACTGGGTTGCCTCCACTATTTCTAGCTCAAATGAGCATTGAAGCTTTGATACCAGAAGAGTCAATATAACGCCCTCTCTCCTCTCACAATGTTTCTAATCATGGCTATTTGGGAACTCTTCCAGGTTCTGATAAAGTATGAATTTTTCCAATAAATCTCTGATCTGCTCTAACCAGACTTCAAGCTGCAACACACACACACACACACACACACAATGGCCACACCCAGAGTTCTAAAGGTGTGCAGTCTCCCACTGTATCAAATATCCTTCAAGCAAGGTTAGGCATTCAGCCACATAATCAAAGTAATACACTGCTAGGAATCCACGTTCTAGCTCAAAATTGTAACTGTAAACTCCTACCTAATATCCACAGACTGGAAACATCTTAAGGGTAAGTTTAACCATAGGTCATTTACAATAATGTATTATATATACTGTTTTGAAATTTTACTTAATACCTGTGTGAGGTCACATAATCTAAACTTACTCTTTTAAAAATATAGTGTCCATTTGCATTGACAGGTTATAGCATATTTGATGTTAATTTAAAATTTGCAGTTTTTCTTATAGTCATGTAAAAAATTCTTACTGCATATATTTAATTTAATAGAATAATATAACTAAGAAAAATGATGTGTGCTTTTTTTCAGTTCCCAAAATTACGATCAGGGAGTATTTCAACCTTGACAGCCTACAGGCAGCTGTATCAGCATTCAACCTGAGGTCATATCCTGGCTATATTACAAATCTGCAGGCTACATAGGTCGGTGGTCATGAGGATTTTTCATGATTGCTGATCTTGTACCTTAACAGCCCCTTTCAAATTCTCTGTGGCAGTTGTTCTGAGATGACCTATTTCCCTTATTATTATGACCATAAGTCATTAAACTGCCTTTTCTTCTACAAAAAAAAAAAAAAAAAAAAAACAGAAATATTTGCACAAAATATTCCTCATTTTATTTTACTTCAACTTCTGACTGACCTAACAGTCTCATCCTGTCTGCTAGTATCTTGTTTCAAAGATATTTTTCTTTGTCAATTCATCTCTAGGAGATGGTCCGATGCTATGTGAGTATCCCAATAGCAATGCTTTAGGTACTCAGGAGAATAAACCACATGTAACTGTAACATGTGTGCCTGCCCCAAAAGGTATGAAATAGAAAGAAACTGCACATTGAAAGAATAAGGAGGGAAATATGCAGTATATTAACAATGCTGTGCCTAAAATACTGAGTGTCCAGATATTGTAGATTGAAATAAACTTACTGGGGCTGTGGGGAAGGGTGCTGTGGGTAAAGCCACTGCCAGCAGTGCTGGCGTCCTATTTGAGTGCCAGTTCTAGACCCGGATGCTCCACTTCTGATCCAGCTCTTTGCTATGGCCTGGGAAGGCAGTGGAAGATCCCCCACGTCCTTGGGCCATTGTACCCGGATGGGAGACCCAGAGAAAGCTCCTGGTCCTTGCATTGGACTGGCATAGCTCCAGCCATTGCGGCCAATTGGGGAGTGAACCAGAAGATGGAAGACCTCTCTTTCTCTGCCTCTTCTCTCTCTGTGTAACTCTGACTTTCAAATAAATAAATAAATCTTTAAAAAAATGAAATAAAGTTACTGAATGGTATAATGATCAAAAGTTCAAGTATAACTTTCATAATATCTATTAATTCTTATTCTTAACAAGGTTGTGTGATATTAGTTGTTATTTTTACATGATCGAGACAATAGGAGGACTTCACAAACTAAAGGAAAAAAAAAACCCTAATCTCAAACCTGCATCATAGATTAATAAGATTACAGATTTTATATTATTTCAGATTAAAATTATTGTATACAATTAAAGAAAAATGGGCACAAGATGGAAAGGAAATATCATAGCATCATAAGCTTAGAAATAGTGATATAGTTTATTTTTAAATATATCAAAATATATTTTTTATTTTGGTCAATGTGTAACACTCCTTTTATTAGAAATCAGTTTTGTTATCTGATAATATATTTTCACATTTCTTTTTGTCCATTAGTCACCACTAATGACCATCAGTGATCACCAGTATTCTGTTAGAAAAAAATTATTTTATAGTTATTTGTTTTAATTTATTGAAGCTTATTCCACCTTTTAAAATAGGACATCTACGATGTGGAATATTTTTAAAACACATTGTTATATCTAAATAAAGCACAGGGTAGCATTTTGAAATTTTCAGCCAAACATCCCAAGTTCATATGAATTAAAACATCATGTGTAAGTCTTTGAATAATAAAAGACTGAATTCCACTAAAGAATCAGGAAGGAAGAAGAAGGATTAAGGGAGAGAATGAAGGAGAGAGGGGAGTATGCTTATCATCTTAGAACTGTACCTATGACATACATAAAATTTGTTTTCATTAAATTAATAAAAATAATTTTCAAAAAGGTTCATGTAATTGATAAGACAACTGCATTATAACAGGTAGACTTATAAATTATAAGCAAGTTGGGCAAAGGTTGCTCTTTATAAAAGTTTTAAATTTAGTGACTACCTAAGAAATGAGTGAAAAAAAATGTCATTCACTCATTTCTTGAATAGTTCCTAGAGAATATTTTTGTAGATCCTTAGGCAACATGCATGAGAAGTCATTTGAGCTTGGTAGTCAAGCAAAAGTGCTCTGAAGTTAGGCTCTAGTGGATTCTAATCGCCACTAGGCCACTTCCATACTGTATAGCCTTCTGCAGATCACGTACATTACTTAAAGTACCCTCTGATCTTTTCTTTTCTCATACAGAAATAGAGATGAAAAAAACCTACCTCACAGCATTGGTGTTAGGAAGAAAAAATGAGCTCATGTATATCACATAGGTTAACATGTAATTTCTTCAATAAATAGTAACTATCATGATTGGTATCACAAATAATTATTTAAAACTAACAATATTCATACATTCACTTTTTTCTGTTTTTTAAAACATTTTAATACTTCATTTAAGCTTAAGGCAATTCTGCAATACTGAACAAGCTGAAACTTGCTTCATTTACTGAACAAAAAAATGCACATTTTAACCTAATCCTATGCGGATGATGAAGAATCATAAATGTGTTTATTTTTATTTTCCCTGTTATGAACAATACATAAGTAAAGAAGCAGAGAACTTGAAAAGTCCCAGAAGTTAGCAGCAGAAGGTATGGGAAGCTAGAGAGAATGGTAGCATCTTTGAATAGCCTGAGCTATGACAATACTAAAGGAACGTTCATTTGGAAGCGATTACTTTTCTTCTAATTTCATTTTACTTTTTCATGCAGCTATCCCTGGAAGAATAAAAGAGCTAATAAAGATTTCTAAATGGCTGGTGCTGGTAAGTAGTCAAATATTTAGAGGGCAAGGGTCTTTAATCACCCAAGTGCTTTTCTGTGAATACTGATGTGACAAAGGTTCATATTTAATTGATTCCAAAGTGACTTTATGCTAAGGCATGATCTGTTAAAGAATTTGAGAACCCAGGTATTTCCAATGAAGAAGTGTGCCTCTTCTATGTCAGAATTGTTACCAGACATGTCAAAGTATGTCACTAGGTTACTGAGGCTCCATAGGCAGAAGCAATAAACATACATTTGTGTGCATTTGTGCAACTGTGAGAGGAGCAATATAGGAGAATAAGGGACTTCTGACTGTTTTTAAAAGTGTCTTGTAAATCTAACTGAAATTTCTGTGAAAGGCTTTAAAGTCACAGGTGGTAGAGCTGATCAAAATATAATATTTTGAGAATCAAACACAAGAACACATGAGTATTTTAAGCTTGCCAATTATCAATACTGAAAATAAACATTTTGTGTAGCATAACATTTTGTGTAGTATAACATTCTGTGTAGCTGATGAATCCCAGCAAAACCTGTGTAGAACTCAAATCTTGCTACAGGGTAAGCATGTATTTCAGATATTCAAAAATGGCTCTTCTACTGTTAACACTTTTTATTATTATAACAGCTAAATGTAAATCTAAGAAATTCAGTGAACATGAATGTACAAAAATTATCATCCTCTCACATTGACTTATCACTACAATCATTATTCTAACCAGAAGCTTGCTAAAATAGTTTGAAAGCCAAGAAAGTAATCACTGATTTAAATCACTGGTCTTAATATCTATTAACAAAACCCACCAAGAGAAGCTGATTTTGGAGAGAATTAGAGCATCTGGAAACAAAGACAAGTGGATGGGAATTTGTTGCTAATGCTCATTTGCACCAAGCCTTTTTGTGATGTTTAATGAGAAGGATGTTCTATTCTGTAAAAAACATTCTGAACCCACTTTTTATAAAGGTGAAAAAGAGGACTTGTGATACCACTTCTATAACAAACATATTATTTATAATAAATAATAAATTCAGCCAGGATTGCCAAGAAATCATCCACACGAGTCAAAAATTACTGTTGCCTGAATGAAGCCGCTCTGACATATGTTTAAATTATCTAGACTCACATACCTGTTGCAGTTTCCTAATTCTTGCTTTGTTAATTAAATAAAGGTCCATCCTCAGCTCTTAACATACATGTAAACAAAACACAGACATATCACTATGTCCTAAAGTTGTATATATGAAATACATGAAATTTGTATACATTAAATAAAATTTCAAAAAGAAAAAAAAGCAAATAGAGTAACATAAAAATGCAAAAAAAATACATACCAGAAACACATTACTACAACTGTCTTTTCTATTTTTAGATGAGTACATTGGCTTTTAACAAGCATTCTTATAAAAAAGATAATTATCCAAACCCTCAAAATAGCAATCATATTTTTGAAGATAAATTGCAGGAAGGAAAGTGGCCATTCTCTTTAGCCTTTCTAAACTGTTTTACTATAAAGAAAAAGGGAGAGTTAACCAGCAAATGTAAGATCTCTCTCTGCCTCTGCCTCTCTGTAACTCTGCCTTTCAAATAAATAGATGCATTAAAAAAAAGTTCACCCTTTCAAAGAAAATAAAAGTTACTTGAAATTGTTAAAAAAAAAAGATACATATGTGACACTTTAATTAGTTGGACTTGATAAAATCAGTTTCTTTAGAAAGATGATTTTACTTAACTCAATATATCAGTATTATGCCTTTAAGATGCACTGGTTAATACTCTCAACATTATAAATGATATGCAAGATATTAGCTCTAATAAGATGCATAAGCTTGCAGAGACAAATTTAAAATATAATGATTGAGGAACAATAGAAAGCCTAATATTCAGGCACCAAAATAATTGTAAATGTCTAACAATTTAAAAAAAGATAATTCACCATAAAATTTGAGTATGTTAGAAGCTTTTAAGGCTATTTCAAACAGTTCTTTGAAATAGATTTCAGAGAAAAAAATGACAGGAAAAAAATGGCATACTTCCTTCATTCAAAATTACTATTTTTGTTGAATGCTTTCTATTTTGCCATCAAACTTATATTCACAACTTTATATCTTTGATATATGAAATAGATAAACCAGAAAACTTTTTAATCTTCAATTCCCAAATGCTACACTGCTACCATATGTTCACCATAAATAAAGTTAAAATAATTAAATAATTTAGATTGGTCTTCCTGTCCTTAATAAGATTTATTGTATAAAAAAGAAACTCTGGAAAACACTACTGGGGGGTGAGAGAGGTACTGGATTTCCTAGCTAGCTCAAATAAGCGGATGCATTCACACAGCGACCTCAACAAGATGACAAATGACAGACCTTGGGGTTGCTTGACAGTGCAGGTAACACCTAAGTCCTGAAGGGTGACTGTGTAACCTCAGCCGAGGAAAGTTTGGGCACAACAGAATTCTGTTTAGAACTTTCTACCAATACAAATGCTGTGCTCCCTCCTAAACATTTTGAAGAGCACTGAGGATTCCAATTTTTTCTTTTAATTTTATATAAGGATTCTGAAGTTCACCTACTAGAACCACCAAATAGAAAACTAAAACTGCCAAAATATCTCATTAGGTTACATTAAGAATATGTGACTGGCCGGCGCCGCGGCTCACTAGGCTAATCCTCCGCCTTGCGGCCCCGGCACACGGGGTTCTAGTCCCGGGTGGGGTGCCGGATTCTGTCCCGGTTGCCCCTCTTCCAGGCCAGCTCTCTGCTGTGGCCCGGGAGTGCAGTGGAGGATGGCCCAAGTCCTTGGGCCCTGCACCCGCATGGGAGACCAGGAGAAGCACCTGGCTCCTGCTTTCGGATCAGTGCGCTGTGCCAGCCGCAGTGCGCCAGCCGTGGCAGCCATTGGAGGATGAACCAACGGCAAAGGAAGACCTTTCTCTCTGTCTCTCTCTCACTGTCCACTCTGCCTGTCAAAATAAAAAAAAAAAAAAATGTGACTACCGAACTTCTAAAACCTCAAAACTTCCTCTCCTGTAGACTTCTGAAACACACAAAAAATGTATTTCAATGTCTAGATTGAAATAGTTTACTTGATGATCAAAATAAGAACTGAAATAAGAATTAAATGTCAAATGTTTACCAGAGAATATGAGTATGTATAAAATGTCTAGAAACCTTAGAGTTATGATATCTTCACAGAAAACCTAATCTCAGTCTAAGAATTTTTCTGGGTACATTCTGACTTAGTGTTGTATTTTAGAAAGATAACAGAGCTTTAAATTTCCATTTGTTCATCATCTATAATCATATAATGAAGAAAACGAGTTTATAGATGAGCGTTTCTAAAAAATCAAATAATTTGGGGAAATTATAAGTTGATTTCTTAAGCCAACTTCTTTTAAGGAACTATATTATTGCTTATATGATATTGTAGAAGTTGACCTGTTAAATGCTTATCACCTGCCAATCTTAATGACATTCATTTTCCCTCAGCATATATCCTCAAGAAAATAACTTTATATAAAATATGCTGCTGATTCTCTGGGGAAAAAATCACATTACTTCAAAAAATATTTTGTAGGGAGGAAATATTGCATATTATAAAATATCATTTTTTTAAAAATTACTAAATTCCATTAGTGAAAATTCAAAACTACCTCTTTTTATTATTTATTTACACCCCCAAGAAACCTTTTATTTAAGGAATACAGACTTCATGTATTTCATAAGTACAACTTTAGGAAGATAGTGACTTTTCCCAGCATACCCGCCTTCCCACTCCTCCTCTTCCCTTTCCTATTCCCAATCCCATTCTCCACTAAGATCCACTTTTGACTAACTTTATACACAGAAGAACAACTCTATACCAGGTAAAGAGTTTAACAATTTGCACATTAAAAAAAAAAAAAAACATAAAACAAAGCAAACAAAAACTGGTCCTCAACAGTCCAGACAAGGGCTATTAAAAGTCATTGCAACTTGTGCTGTCTAAATACTGACAGAGTTTGCGGAATCAATAGGCTTCCACAGCCTTGGCAGCTCAGGACAAAAGCCTCAGGTGATCACTGACATCATACATAAGAGTGTTAATTATTAAATCAACAACAGTAGTCACTGTGTACTTATTCCTCATGCAGGACCTCTGTCCTTAATGAGTGGTACTATGAGAATTAACAGTAAAACTTGTCTTCAAACAGTACTTTACACTTTGTGTATCTATGTGGGCGAAAACTGTCAAAATCTTTACTTAGTATAGAGTTGGTTTTCTGTATATAAAGATCATTAAAATGAATCTTAATGAAGAATGGGATGGGAGAAGGAGTAGGAGGTGGGAAGGAAGTCAGGGTGGGAGGGCAGGTATGGGGGGAAGAACTGCTATATTCCTAAAGCTGTACCTACAAAATTTGTATTCATTAAATAAAAGCTTTCTAAAAAAAAGTCATTGCATCTTGAAGCACTTTTTTTTTTTAGAAACTGAATTAACTTTAAAGAAGCATCCAAGAATGATACATCTTTTGCAAACACTTAGACATAATTATAATTCAACTCTTTAAGGATAGAGGTCCTGCATGGGAAGTTAGTGCACAGTGACTCTTATTGTTAATTTAACAATTAACATCTCTTATATATGACATCAGTGATCACCTAAGGCTCTTGACATGAGCTGCCTAGCTATGGAAGCCTTTTGAATCCACAAACTCTGTCCGTATTTAGACAAGGCCATTAGCAAAGTGAGAGATCCCTTCTCCCTTCAGAGAATAGTACTTCCTTTTTTGATGACCACTTCTTTCCACTGGGGTCTCATTCACCAAGGTCCTTCATGTAGGACATTTTTGTCACAGTGTCTTGGCTTTCTATGCCTGAATAGTTCTCACGGGCTTTTCAGCCAGACCAGAATGTCTTAAGGGCTGATTCTGTGGTCACAGTGCTACTTAAAGCGATTATCATCCCCTTAGTCTGCAGTGTGGACTGCTTCCCGTGTTGGAGCATTCACTCCTTTTTAATTCTATTATTATTACCAGACCTTTAATCCTATCCATATGATCACTTTAACACTTGAGATGGTATTTTCCCACCTGTCTTAGGGGGACTTGGGGTCCCATGGCAAATTTTTAAACTGTAGCCTTAGAAGTAAGTCCACAGGAATGTATGCAGAACTATACAGCTTTACAGTTACAAACAACATATACTCCATAATTACTTTAGAACATGGTGATTCTCCCCACTGTCCCAATCCTCCTACCCATACTCACAACCCCTCCTCCTCCTCCCCCTCTTATTCTCTCATTTTTACTGAGATCTATTTTAAACTGATTATATATACATATGTTTAACTCTATTTTAAGTAAAGAGTTAAACAAATAGTATTTAAAAAAATTATTCCTCAACAGTCAAGACAAGGACTGTTCAAGTCATGGCTTCTCAAAATGTTAATTTCACTTCTACAGATTGCCTTATCCATGCTGCATTAGTTATCACAGCAAATACCTCTTTTTTTAAAAAAAGTAAAAAGTCCTAATTGGTGCCACTAAGTATAAATCAAGGTTTTAGCAAGGTTTTGCTGGACAGGATCTACAGAAGAATTCTTATCCTTACCCATAGTAGTTTCTTTACTGAATTTATTGCATCCCTTGCCTCATGGCCGCCTTGTTGTATCTTCGAGATAAGCAGCATGATATTTTCAAATTTCACTGTGGCCCATCTTCACATAGCTTTCTTCTCTATACTCAAATCTCCCTCTGCCTCTCTCTCAATTATAAGAAAGATAGTGGTTACATTTAAGCCCACCTAAATAATCCCAGATAATGACCAGTGAAAACAAAGTCTTTAATTTAATCACATCTGCAAAGACCCTTTCTCCCAGGGAGAATTTATGAGATCCAAAGATTAAGACCTGAATATTTTCTGAGGGCATTATCCAGTCTTCTAGAGATGAAGAGATTTTTCCTTATTTATCCAAAAATGCAAACGTGAAAAAAATTAAAAGGAGAGACAGGAGTAATAAATTATCTTACTAGCTATTGAAATATAACTTAAGCCTGCAGTAATTACAGATATAAAGACATAAGTGTAGGTTTCCAGCTAGTTTTCTTAGACACAAGTGAACAGAATTCTTGATAAAAAAAAATCACAATCCATTAAGGAAGAAATGTATTACTTAAAAAATATGGAGCTATTTTTAACAAATTTAAATACTTCATTTGATACTATAAATTATGGCATATAGATTTAAAAAGTAAAATAATAAGTGGGGAAATAAATGAGAAAATTTAGATAGATATTTAACCCATCTAGTCATATATAAAGACCTAGGATTAGTGAAATAAGCCAGTCTAAAAAAGACAAATATCATGCTTTCTCTGATATGTGGTAGTTAATACAGTATACAAAAAATGTATAGGAATGAAATGGACATTTTGTGATATGATTTTTGTTTTTAGCCTTTGTTTATATGCTTGTGTAGCTGTGGTCTTTATTTTTTGTTGTTGTATTATTTTTTGTTTCTTTTTTTCAGAAAACTTTTATTTAAGGAATATAAACTTCATGCATTTCATAAACACAACTTTAGGAACAGAATTATTCTTCCCACTGTACCCATCAGTCCATTCAATGCTTTTTTTTAAACTTTTATTTAATAAATATAAATTTTGAAAGTTTTTGGATCGTAGCAGTTTTTCCCCCAATAACCACCCTCCCACCCACAAACCATCCCATCTCCTATTCCCTCTCCCATCCCATTCTTCATTAAGATTCATTTTTAATTATCTTTATATACAGAAGATCAATTTAGTATATACGCAGTAAAGATTTTAACAGTTTGCACCCACACAGACATACATATATAAAGTACTGTTTGAAGACTAGTTTTACCATTAATTTGCATAGTACAACACATTAAGGATAGAGGTCCTACATGGGGAGTAAGTACACAGTGACTCTCGTTGTTGATTTAACAATTGACACTCTTAATTATGATCACCCGATGCTCTTGTCATGAGTTGCCAAGGCTATGGAAGCTTCTTGAGTTCACAAACTCTGACCTTATTTAGACAAGGCCATAATCAAAGTGGAAGTTCTCTCCTGCCTTCAGAGAAAGGTACCTCCTTCTTTGATGGCCCATTCAAATGATGTCAGGTCATAGATTTAGATCTTTATTCTATGTTGAGTGGATTTTTGTGTAAGGTGTAAGGTAGGGGTCTTGCTTCATACTTCTGCATGTGGAAATCCAGTTTTCTCAGCACCATTTGTTGAAAACCTGTCCTTGCTCCAGGAATTGGTTTTAGCTCCTTGATCAAATATAAGTTGGTTGTAGATGTTTGGAATGATTTCTGGTGTTTCTATTCTGTTCCATTGTTCTATCCATCTGTTTCTGTACCAGTACCATGCTGTTTTGATAACATCTGCCCTGTAGTATGTCTTAAAATCTGGTATATACTTACTTTTGAATATTATGATTAGTGGTGAACTAAGCCTGTGAATATAGATTGGATTAAAATTATGTCTCAGCACAAACTGATAGAGTGAGGAGGGAGGGAGGGGAATCCTGGGGAAGAGGGGAAGGAGGTTCCTTTTTTTGCTGTTGGTTGACCCTCCAATGGCCGCCGGGGCTGGTGCACTGCGGCTGGCGCACCGCGCTGATCCGAAAGCAGTAGCCAGGTGCTTTTCCTGGTCTCCCATGTGGGTGCAGGGCCCAAGCACTTGGGCCATCCTCCACTGCACTTCCTGGGCACAGCAGAGAGCTGGCCTGGAAGAGGGGCAACCGGGACAGAATCCGGCGCCCCGACCGGGACTAGAACCTGGTGTGCCGGGGCCGCAAGGCGGAGGATTAGCCTAGTGAGCCGTGGTGCCGGCCTACAGCCAATAATTCTAAGAGCGGGATTTGAGCCACTGTCATATGAACTAGAGCTTGTCTTTTAGGCCTTCTTATGTAATGCTTTTCTGGAACATTGTTCATTAAGACATCATTTAGAAATTGTGGGTTCTTGATCAAAAGGTATTAAATGTACTGATCTTACCAGAGTCATGAACTAATTGCATAGCTTAAATGAATGGCTCTAGTCTTCATTTTTTTTTACTCAATGCCAATCATACAATTCTTTTTACTTCAAAATAACAAATAACACACAATACACAGTTGTTCTTTGTAAAAATATATATAAAAACCATGGAATGTGTGTTTGCACATGCACACACATCATGGTTCCTACATCTCTAAAGGAAAGCAGATTCACTCATTTCTGTTCGCTATATGAGAAAGCATACAGATGCAGTAAGACACATGAAATAACATAAAAACTCAAGAACTAAGTTTGACATAATAACTCTACAGACTTGCTTCAAATTACAAAGCTCCATTAAATCAATTGTAACATTTCTGTTATTACCACATTATAGGATCATAATGAAGATAATAAATACCCGGCATTTACAGAGTTTCTTTCATCTAAATATTCCCATAGAGCTTAATCAACTTTATGTGCAAATTGATTATGAGTTATATACACGTGAGACAGAGCAGGCACTATAAATCACACTAATAACAATGCAGTTTTCTCTTCTTTCCACCACTTCCTTTCACCCAAGCTTACTAACTGGTATAAGGATAAGACCCAAATATTATTTTAAAATAATGAAACTGGAAGATAATTGTAAGAAACCTCTTATCAATGACCCACAGTCTACAAAAAGGACTTGGAAATGAGAGAAAATAATTTGATACTTTAGTGATCATTATTTTCATTCTCATGGTTAAGTTACTTTCAGAGTAAGGGCCAGCTTTATGAATCATCTGAATTTCAGAAAATGTAAGAACTTTCTTCCTGGAAGGCTATGGCAGTGCTAGTGCAGGAGAGGTCATAAAAATCCATGGAAGTCTGTGTTATTAAAAAAAAACTATGCATGGGTTTTGAAAATTTTTTTGCACTAAAGTGAGCTGGTCTTTTAATTACATATTTCCATGGACTTTCTGAAGAATTCATGTATATGTCATCCTGGCACGTTGCCACATAGTGCAAATCAGATGCCTACACTCTCACACCTGCCTGGTTTTATTTTCCAGAGGGCAAAGTCCAATTTCTATCTCTTAAAGTCAATAAAATAGTACATAAAACCCAATAATGGTCAACAACTACTTAATTTTGTTAGCAATTAACCAACATGTTGGGGTTGCACTGTCCAAATTGGCAGCGACTGGCCATATGTGACTACTGATTTTATTTAACTTTAATTTAAGTAAATTTATTTATACTCAGTTCAGTTACTGGAAAACCTTAAATTATATTTGGAACAACTATGAATAGATCCACTTTTGGGGCAATAATTCCAATAAAATCTAAATATAGGTCAAGAATGTTTGATAAAATTGAGTATTAATGTTGAGATTTGCTGAAAGTGAAATAATGCCACACAAGATTTGAAAGAATTAGTAATTGATAATGCAAAATGTCCTCTTAATAGTTTTATATTGATTATAAGTTGGAATAATGATTTAGAATAATACATTATACAAAAGGCATTATTGAAACCTGTTGTTTTTATCCTATTTTCTTAAATGTAGCTATTAGAAAAAATTAAAATTGCTATGTAACTTATGTGATATATCTAGTGGACACCTTACTTAGAGGTTTGCATTTCTAGTTTACCATCCTGCACTTCCCCTTCACGTCAGAAGTCACTAAGAGCTTTCAGCCAAAGAGCATGATACCATCTTTTTAACGTTGACGTGAACAGCTGGTTGCAGCCCTTTAGTTCTTTCCTTCTTCTCCGTGCTCTGACACAACTTGCCCATCCTCCAGCCTCCAAACCTTTATGGTCCCAGCCTCGGGGCCCTTTCCTGGCCTCCCCTTCTTTGGTGGCTTTCACTGGCATTTTACATTCCAGCTCCTCCCTCTTAAGTCTCTTGATCTCACTCACAGGCACTCCACTGCGCTACCTACGGAGACTTCGGAAAACCTTTCTTCTTCCTAATTCCTCCAGCCTTGATCCCCAGCATCAGTTTGAAATAAGCTTGAGGTCAGCGGATCTCAATCAGAGATATACTGAGTTATCCCTTTTCTACATTTTTTTCTGTATTTTTTTTCCTCCTCCTCATTCCAAATCCAATGTTTAACTCTTTGTCCATGATCTGACTTAATCTCCTTATCTCCTTCCGCATATTTAGCTGTTTCATCTTTTTTTTTTTTTTTTTTTTTTTTTGGACAGGCGGAGTGGACAGTGAGAGAGAGAGACAGCGAGAAAGGTCTTCCTTTTGCCGTTGGTTCACCCTCCAATGGCCACCGCCCTTGGCTCCTCATTACCTCAACTTTTTCACATCTATTGATTATCTCTATGCCAACCCCTCCTGAGTCAGGCAGGGAGAGTGACTTAAGGCATATTCTATTTTGATTTCTCTCTCCTGGCTGCAAGAAGTGGTCACAGGTCTCCGTTCTTTGTAATTTAAGCTCTCCTCTCATCAGTTATACTAATAAAACCAGGAAGTGATCTGGTATTGCAGTTACATGTTTTCTAATTAAATACTGATTCGTACTAGAATCAAACAGTGAGATATCAAGCCTGCAATAACCAGATAATCTCAGAATACAAGCTTATACTTACATGTTTTCACAAAATCTCCAAACCCCTCCTTCCGTTGTTCTCTCTCTACTCCATCCGGGCTCCAGCACAGGGCTTCCTCCCAGGTTCCTATGCTGGAACCATATCAGGCCCACACTTCCTGCCATTATCATGTCATCATAAAATGGGGAGTAGCTGGTGCCCAGGCTTCCTTGTTCAGTCCTTCTAAGTCCTCCTTGGAGATCACCCTTTTGCAAGCTGGATTCCCTCCAAGTGTGTGCACACCATATGTGACCAAAACTGCTGTGATCAAAACTATTTAAGAGCCGGATATTCTTTTTCTGGCAGAGTTCTTGGATGCCCACTGATGTCAAACTGACCTATCTATTTTCCACCCTTGTTATCCTCGGGGTCTTTTTTTCCCAGCAGAAATCTACTACTTAAATATGTAATAAGTAACTCATTTCTCTACGATCAGAAGTCATTGTATGGGTGGTTTATTCTCTGTAATGATCTTTCATTCCTTCTCCTTCAGGTACAAACACATTCAAAGCATATTCCAAGAATCAGTCTCTGATCTGCTTTCTCCTAGTGCTCATCTCCAATCTTTCCCTGTTCAATAACTGCTCAACCTTATGCAGTCTGAGTTCCACCCTTGTCCCTCTATTGAAACTGTACTTCGGGCCGGCGCCGCGGCTCCCTAGGCTAATCCTCCGCCTCGCGGCGCCGGCACACCGGGTTCTAGTCCCGGTCGGGGTGCTGGATTCTGTCCCGGTTGCCCCTCTTCCAGGCCAGCTCTCTGCTGTGGCCAGGGAGTGCAGTGGAGGATGGCCTAAGTGCTTGGGCCCTGCACCCCATGGGAGACCAGGAGAAGTACCTGGCTCCTGCCATCGGATCAGCGCGGTGCGCCGGCCGCAGCACGCCGGCCACGGCAGCCATTGGAGGGTGAACCAACGGCAAAAAAGGAAGACCTTTCTCTCTGTCTCTCTCTCTCACTGTCCACTCCTGTCAAAAAAAAAAAAAAAACTGTACTTCTAGATCATTAATATCTACCTAATTATCAATTCAAGGCCTTTTACATTCTTTACCTATTCATGCTGCCTGATAGGAAATTTTCCTTGTTTCATAATTGGACTCAGTCAGCACCTATTCTTCAGCCAAACTTTCTACAGGCATCCTTCAGAATGCTGGGATCTCTCTATGCCTTCCACTCCCTGGGACACTCCATAGGAACACTTCCCAAATGCACTCTCCATTCCTGAGGCAAATTATGCATCTTAAATAACTTGTGGGGAATTACTCCTCAGATAAACCATAGGCATCTGAAAACTAATATCTCTTATCAGCCCTCCATATTCCAGGTGGATTTTGCATCTATATAGTCAATAAAAAAAAAAAAAGTTGGGAGAAATTTGGTCCATACCGAACATACAGAGTTTCTTGTCCTTTGTTATTTCTAAAACGACACAGTGCAATACCTATTTACATAGCATTCACCTTTGGTTAGGTATTATAAGTAATCTGCAGATGATTTGAAGTATACAGGAGGATAGGCATAGGTTCTATGCAAATACTATGCCATTTTAGACAAGGGATACAAGCATTTACAGACTCTGGCATCCACCAGGAGTCCTGGAAGCAACCCTTCATGGATACTGAGGAATGACTGCACATCACTAAACATAACGTATTTCCCAATACTTCTTACTCTGACCCTAAAACTTCTTTTTTTTTTTTTATTTTGACAGGCAGAGTGGACAGTGAGAGAGAGAGACAGAGAGAGAAAGGTCTTCCTTTGCCGTTGGTTCACCCTCCAATGGCCGCCGCTGCAGCCGGCGCACCGCGCTGATCCGATGGCAGGAGCCAGGATCCAGGTGCTTTTCCTGGTCTCCCATGTGGGTGCAGGGCCCAAGCACCTGGGCCATCCTCCACTGCACTCCCTGGCCATAGCAGAGAGCTGGCCTGGAAGAGGGGCAACCGGGACAGAATCCGGCGCCCCGACCGGGACTAGAACCCGGTGTGCCGGCGCCGCAAGGTGGAGGATTAGCCTATTGAGCCACGGCGCCGGCCCCCTAAAACTTCTTTTTATGCTGTATCTCAGTAAAAATAATTACAATCATCTGCCCCTCCCCAGTGCCAGTATTTCAGGCTTAAAATTTCAGAAATATACTCAAGTACTCTGGCTTTCTATTATTTTCTTTCTCTGCTGCATCTAAACAGCATCAAATCCTGTCAGTTTGTGTTGATGTTTCTCTCACCCTCTGTGCTTCAGTCTGATCTCACACCACTGTCCTAATTCTCATCAAAGCTTATCAGGAGCATTCTCACGGTTTCCTAGGAGCTCTTTCCTCTTCCATCTTTTCATCAAAGGTAACTTTTAACCTAAATCTGACCATCTCATTTCATTCCCCTTCTCAAACAACATTCAGTGATCTCCAGTCATCGAATTGAAAACTGTTTTATAAGCTGGCCACAGCAGATTCCCCATGTTACCTGTCATCATGCCACCTGTTGTAACTGGTACTGCGGTCACACATGCACTCCACTGCATCACAGACATTTCATGCACATTTCATGATTCTGTGCCTTTCTTGTGCTGTCCCCCGAGTCCTTAATACTCTTTGTTTCCCCCTACTGGATTTCTGCACACTCTTTGGACAATATTTCCCAAATCATGTCTATTAGGGATTCCTTTTCAGACAAAAATAATCTCTCTCACCTCTATTTTATTGCATTCTCTACCTGGACTCTAATTCCCAGCACAGGCTGGTAGGAAACCACAGCGTTTTCTCTTTGAGGCAGTCTCTCCACTAGTGAGTATCTAGAAGTGAAAGTCATGTCTCATTCACCCTCATATACCCAAGAGTACCACCTTAGAGTAAGTAGAGTTACAGTAAATGTTTACTCAGTTGTTGAATAGAAGAAACTAGATAATAACAAATCATTCCCTGGAAGCTGCAAGATTCTAAGATGAACCAGACACTAAGGAATCCTCTAATTGTACCATAGTTCTTGGAGACTAAGTTCTCTTGCCATTGAGAAATTGAGCTTTTGGTCTTTTTATTCTTTTCAGTAGAAATTGAAACTCTGTAAAATCTAGAAAGTCAGGTTTAGAAATGACAACCGAAAAAAAAAAAATGAAAACCAGACTGCTCTCTACAGCTGTACTCACAGGGGCTGTCAATCAGATAACACCTGTTTCTTTCATATTTTGTCCTTTTACATGCTTGTTCAGCCAGCAAATATCTACTGAGGACACAATAATGATTCTACTGTTATGCTCAACATTTTGGTGATTAAAGAAAAAGGTACAGTCCCAGGTGACAGTAAATAATAAGTCCCATAGAACTGTGCCTTGGAAGAGGGCTCTGCCATCGGATATATGGATAGAGAAGTTTGAAACGGCTTTCCTAAGCGGAAAAAAAGGAAAAAGAGGCACTGAGAAAAGGCAAGCAAGCATCTGTACCATTGAAGGGTTAAGGCAATGAGTGAGCAATCTGTGAAAAGAGAGGGCTTATCCTAGAATCATATCATATCAGTCACCAGTTCCCTCCAGAGATATCAGATAAAGGAGCACAATATGCAAAACAAACAAAGCTGGAGCCACTGCAGTAAAGCAGGGAGGAAAGTGGAAGAAGGGAGCCACGCCTATCAAGCTGCCTCTAATTCCCTTCCCTCAGCTCCAGAGCAGTACCCTCTGGAGCCCCTCTCAATTATAGTGGAAAATCCCTAGCAATGTGGAAAACAGAAAACAAGAGCAAGCAGGTAACATGGCAATCAACTTAGGGGATGCCATGTTATCTACCCCAAGACACTCTTAATTCAGCTTTCTTTCTTGCATAAAATCTAGACCATTTTGCATGTAGGTCCTTTTTATCTTAAAAGCTAAATAAATCAGTTTTAAATAAACCCACATGGCTGCTTTCATTTTGTATGCACACATCTGGTGCCAAAAATCTTAGAAATGTTGCAGTGAATGAATGAATGAATGGCTGAGTAAATGCAAGCCTCCTCTGAAAAAAAAAAAAAAAAAAGCAATGTCGTCCCAAACTCTTTGTCAATAATTCTTTGCAATCTAGTTTCACTTCACCTATTTCCAACAGAGAACTGACCACTGAATGTGCCTGCAAATGCTAGCCTTAGTAGAAGATTTCTTTGTGACTCCACCTATACCAGAGTTTAGGGATGTACGCCCAAAGGCATTATGATCTTTCCTAAAAAAAAAGAAACATTCCAAAGCAGATTTATTTCCCACTAACTTAAATAGTCACAACTTTTTCAAGGTGCAGACCCTTGGTGGCCACTTTACAGACTTCAGTGGAAATACAGGTCCTTTATTAAGAATGAGAAATACTCTACAGGCACAGTGTGGTCAGAGGTCTAGTCAAAATCTCAACACATGTAACTAACCTTAGTGTGTGGAAAAGACATCTGGGAGTGGGCTTGAAAGGATGACAATGGGCTGTTTTCTATTATGTTCTTGTAACCTGTTGTGCTATAGACATACATACACTTGTGTTCTTTTAACTAGGGAATAATACAAGTAGAGAGGCATCAAGAATAAGGGAAAATTAGTGCATGTGGACAGGGTCAATGAAAACCACAGCTTTTGTATTTCACAAAATAGAAAAATTCAAAAATAAATACTCTAGAGTTAGCACAAAGAAAAGCAGTAGTTTGATTTTTAAAATTGAAGATCTTTTAAAATAAAAAAAGACTGTCTCTTAAGTACCACTTAGTAAACTGAAGAAAAGTCTATTAGGGCCGGCTCCGCGACTCACTAGGCTAATCCTCCGCCTTGCGACGCTGGCACACCGGGTTCTAGTCCCTGTCGGGGCGCCGGATTCTGTCCCGGTTGCCCCTCTTCCAGGCCAGCTCTCTGCTGTGGCCAGGGAGTGCAGTGGAGGATGGCCCAAGTGCTTGGGCCCTGCACCCTATGGGAGACCAGGAGAAGTACCTGGCTCCTGCCATCGGATCAGCGCGATGCGCCGGCCGCAGCGCACCGACTGTGGCGGCCATTGGAGGGTGAACCAACGGCAAAAGGAAGACCTTTCTCTCTGTCTCTCTCTCTCACTGTCCACTCTGCCTGTAAAAAAGAAAGAAAGAAAGAAAGAAAGAAAGAAAGAAAGAAAGAAAGAAAGAAAGAAAGAAAGAAAGAAAGAAAGAAAGAAAGAAAGAAAGAAAGAAAGAAAGAAAAGAAAAGAAAAGTCTATTGTGAACGACATGGTTTGTCAATGAGGCAGATCAGATTCGCATTTGATGGGCAGCTAATCAATGAACTAGACACACCAGCACAGTTGGAAATGGAGGACAAAGATATGATTGGTATGTTCCAGCAGCAGATGGGCAGTGTCTACTAAAAAGGGAACCTGCTGCTTTACTCCAGAACACTGTCCTTACAGACCAGGAACGTATTCTCAACTAGAAAATTGCAACCGGGTTCCATCACACCCTGGCACTGCAGCAACGACACAGTTTTCTCTATTCCTTCATTTCCCCTTCTCTATTCCTTTACTGTACATATTGTATATGTGCACAAGCATATTGGATTTTCTTTTCTCTCTCTCTTTTCTTTCTCTTTCTCTTTCTCTTCCTCTTTCTCTCTCTCTTCTAAATGGCCAACAATATGTCTTGATTTACAACAAATGGAGATGGAATGGGAAAACAAAATACTTGTTTTGCAAAAACATCCCCTTTCTTCATTGGTAGCATACTCATTTACTCATTCAGCTCATGTCTTTATAGTCCAGTAAATTATTTTGCTCTCATTGTTTAAAAAGAAAACCAACATAAAAATCCTTGCATGCCTTGTTTTTATTGGAGAATTTTAATGTATTTTCATTTATCTTGTAAAACCAAGGAAAATAGTACAACTTTTTGTATGTACCTGTTACTTGTAGAGCAATCTGTCTTTAACTAGGGCTCAATTACTCTTAAAAATGAGTCCTACATAGTTTTTCCTTCAAGTCAAGCTTCTTGTTTAATAAATTTCTTGGTTAAAATGAAAAAAAAAAACGACATTATTTTCAATACATGTGAGTCTTCTCTAAAGTAGAGAAGGTTTCCTGCATATGAGAACCAAAGGGAAAAGTTGGGGAGCCTTATAGCTTAACATTTAAGACATGAATTCAAATTAGTACTTCACTCCCAGTTGCAGCTGCCTGCCAATACACATCCTGGGAGGCTGCAGATAATGGCCTAAATATTGGGTCCCTGCCACCAATATAGGAGACCTTGATTGAGTTTCAGGTTCTTGAGTTTGTCTGGTCCAGCCTTTGCCTCTCTGCACTGACATCAATGTTCACACTGACAGCCTTGAAAGCATAGAGATAGCACAGTTCTAGAAGACATTGAAGAAGTTAGGAGATTGTGCATGCAGAACATTGTAGGTCATAACCAAATATTGGGTTTTAACTTAAACATAATGTAAATCTATCGGGAAGTCTCCAGCAAGTGTCCTGGAGGTTACAAGATTAGATTTGCTTTTTGAGAATATTTCTTTGGTTCCATTATTTACAGAACAAGAGAGCTTTGAGGTAATAAAAAAAAATAGTTGTTTGAATTAGGATGTTTTTTCCACATAAAACCCTATATGCATAACAGATTTCACTCATAATTGCTAGAATTTTGAAGCAACTAATGTCCTTAGTTAAGGGTCCTTTAGTAAGCAAATGGATAAACAAACTGGTATTTTCATACCACAGAATATTATTTAGCAACAGAAGACATGATCTACCAAGCCACACACACACACACACACAAAAATACATGGAGTAAACTTAAATGACTATTGACTAGAGAAAGGAGTATTTCTGAAAAGGGTATATATAGTATGATCTGGAAAAGGCAAAAGTATGAAGATAGAAAAAAATCAGAGGTCGCTAGGATTCAGAAAGAGAGGATGAGAGATAAACAGTTGCAGTCAAACTATTCTGTATGATATATGTGTAATGGTAGATACATGTCATAATACATTTGACAAAACCCACAGAGCCATACAGTGCAAAGAGTGAATCTTAACCTAAATTATGAACTTTAGTTTATAATGAATTTATATTTATTCATCAATTATTACAAATATGTCACATAAATGCAAAATATTAATAATTGGGTAAACTGAGTACAGGAGCAGAGGGATATAGGATCTCTTTGTACTTCCTGCTCAATCTTTCTATAACATAAAACTGCTCTAATAAATAGTCTATTAATTTTTCAAATGTGAAATATATATGTAACAGAAGAGAAATGGTAATGATATTCACTTAAAAATTACCAAAAATACTCAAGTTTTGGAGAAATATCATTATTTCATTTTCAGATATGTGGATTTTAAAATATGCTTCAAATACCTAAAGAATGTATCAAAGAGCAGTTGAATTTAGAGATCTGGAGTTCATACTAGAGGTCTAAGCTGATGACATAAATGTTAATAATAGTAATTTGTAAATATGTGGTATATGCTAAAAGCAGTGATAGAATCTTTCAGATGAAATTGTATTAAAGTATTCTATGCCTCAGCTTCCATGCCTTGCTTTGGTACTAGCTATTAAAATCATAAGGACAAGGAAATACATTAAGGAAAACAGCTGTATTTTGTGGTTTTTTTTTGGCTTTTTTATTATTTTTTGAAATGTTAATGTCAGAGAAACTTTGGAAATTTGTCCTTGAGAATTGGCCAACAAAAGAAGACAGAAAGAAAAAAGGACAAACCTGGGAGCCAGAAATGTCTTCTTAAGATAAAGCAAAGGCACAATGACCAGTAATAGAAATAACTGTCCTGTTCTGGTAAAATCAAATAAGGTGCTGGTTATTATTTGTTCAAAACCAGGTGGTCAGCAGTGGCTGCAACATCACCCGTCAATCCTCTGTGCAGGGTCAGAGTCAGTGCTAGGAGAAAGGATGTGAGACGTTTCATTGGCTATTCCCATGTTAATATATGAAGCCTAGCCCAGAAATAGCTGCAATGTATGCCCCTTTCAAATTATTTTCAGTTTGTCTTCGTCTGCAGGGAACAGAAGTCAGGAATCGTGGGAAATCTGGAAGATACACAGGCTACAAACAGGAATGGGCTGCACCTCACAGTTTTACATCCTAATTTAGGCTATTAAATTATAATTTCCAGGTAAAATGAGCATAGTTTAAATCGCCAAGCTTTTAGGAATTTTCAAATATCTAAAACAAAACCAACATAACTTATGTCCCAGAATTAAGGGTTATTTTTTTGTTCAGTGTGAATGAATGCTTTAATATAACTCTCATTAACACTGTATAACATAGTGTTTAACATGTTCCTTTGTGTACTGATTCAGGAATTATGATATTTCAGGAATACCCATAAAACAAACTGGGCAAAAATTTATATACACAATAACTGAGACATTGACATCTAGGAATAGCACACTAGGTAATTCAAAGCAACTTTCCCATTTGGAATAATTTTTAAAAATCAGACAGCAGAAAGCTAGTGAGATACTGAAAACTGTCAAAACTTGGTACAGAAGAGTACAGATACACAGGAAAATGATCACAGATTTTCACACTACTTTTCATTGGTAACATTGGTCAAATTCAGAGAGAATGGCTAAGAAGGTGAGAAGTGTTTTGTGTCATCTTCCACGTGCAAAGGGGCTAACAATGGAAACACAGAGCCTTAATTGTTGAAGCTCTCTTCACCCACTTGCTTTGGGATGGGAAGACAAAGGTTACATTTAGGACTAAGTGGGAATTAAAAAGGATGAAGGAGGAAGGTCTTAATAGGGACTGAGGCTCAGTTTAAAATCATTTTTACCTTAAAATTGAAATTACAGGAGCCAGAGCTATAGCGTAGCAGGTAAGGCCTCCACTTGCAGTGCCAGCATCCCATTTGGGCACTGCTTCAAGTCCCAACTGCTCCACTTCTGAACTAGCTTTCTGCTGCACTCTGGGAAAGCAGTAGAAGATGACCCAAGTCCTTGAGTCCGAACCTGCGAAGGAGACCTGGAAGAAGCTCCTGGCTCCTGGCTTCGGATCAGCACGGCTACTGCTGTTGCGGCCATCTGGGGAGTGAACCAGCAGATGGAAGACCTCTCTCTCTCTCTCTCTGTATCTCTCTCTCTGCCTCTCTGTAACTCTGCCCTTCAAATAAATAAAATAAAATTCTTGAAAAAATTGAATTACAATATTCCTATATTGCCTGTTTCCTCAAGCACTTGGCAAGAGCAAATTATAAATCCCTCTCTGGAACAAGATAATGTATCTAGGCCACCAATTTTTTAAACCATTTTTTATTTATATGAAAGGCATAGTTACAGAGACAGAAAGAGAGAGAGAAAGAGAAAGAGAGAGAGAGAGAGATCTTCCATCCACTGATTCACTTCCGAAATGGACACAATGGCCAAGGCTAGGCCATGCCAAAGCCAGCAGACAGCAGCTTCTTCCAGGTCTCCCATGTGTGTGCAGGGTTCTAAGCACTTGGCCATCTTCTGCTGCATTCCCAGACATATGAAAAGGGAACGGAACTGGAAGTGGAGAAGCCAGGTCTGGAATCAGCACCCACAGGGGATGCCAGCATCACAAGTGGTGGCTCAATGCTATGCCAAAACTCCAGCCCCCACATGTTATTTTACAAACTATTTTGAAAATGTAGTATATGCCAGAAAATCATAAATAACAAGGCATTTGAAAATGAGCAAAAACAAAAAGAAAAACAGACAATAGAAACAGGGCCATGAGAGCTTATTATATTGAACTTTTCATCTATACTTTTTAAAAACTAGATTTAATGTAGCCAAGCAATAAAAGGTAGATTAAAAAATTTTAGATAAAATTTAAAAAGACTGAAAACCTGTCAAAACTTGGTACAGAAGAGTATAGATACACAGGAAAATGTGTATCAAAAATTAAACAAATAAAAATAAGGAATCAACGGATGGATTTTAGAGTCGATATATCTAAAGGGACCATTGGTAAATTAGAAGGTAGATCAGAAAATGCAGTCTCAAAGAATACAAACATAACAGATCACACTGAAAAATGAGGGGAAAGGGGAAATAAATAAATAAACATAACAAATACCCAGGAATCTTAATGTACACAGATTCAGAATGGTAGAAAAGAGAGAATGGAGCAGAAGGAAAAATGAAGAAATAATAGCGGTGAATTTTCAAAACTACTGAAAAACATGAAACTACAAGTCAAATAGCCCTGAATTTTTAACCAAGAACAAAATAAAACTAGAAAAAAGTAAAACATATTAAAGCTACTAAGTACAACCACTCCCAAAAATCTTTTAAATTCTTTTAAATAGGAGACAACTTATGTTTTAAAAATCAATAATTCAAGAAACTTCTGACTCCTTAAAAACTATAAAAATCAGAACACATAGAATATCTCTAAAATTCTAGAGAAAAAAATCAGATGGTGTGAAAAAGTATTACAAATAAAAATATTATGTAACAATTAAGGTAATCATAAATAGATTTTCTAAAAAATACATATGAGAAAGTTTCTCATCATCAGACTCTCACTAAATTATATATTAAAGTCTATTTTGGGGGCATAAAGACAATAATTCCAGAGAGAATCTTAGAGATGGAGAAAGGAAAAGTAAACAGTGAAATAATAAGTTTTAAGAAACATGTTAATATTGATTGAATGAATCAATAATATGAATAATGACTTGAAATTAAAATAAACTATGAAATAAAATACAGAAAAACAATAGCATATAGGTTGGAAGAAAATAGAATTAAAGTGTTTTAAGTTCACTGAACTATCTGGGCAGAAGTCCCATCATTTGTCACGTAAGGATATTTGTCTCCAGAGTGTCAGTATTAAGACAGTAAAAGAATGCACATCTTCTAAACACATAGAAGAAAAGGGGTAGAATGATACAACAGACCTGAAAAAAGAAACTGCAAATATTTTTCCAAAATGCGTAAGTGATTATATTAAACAAATCAAACATTTCAAGTCAAAAAAATATTGTATATTTTCAGATTACATTTTAAAATAACTTAATATATTGTTCAATAGACAATAAGAATATGGTAAACTTGAAAAGTATGAGAAAAGATCAAAATAAAGCTAATACCGCTATATTAATATCAAAATAAATTTTAAAGAAAAAGAACTCAGGGTCAGGCTGGCATTGTGGCATATCAGGTAAAGCCACTACCTGCAACACCAGCATCCCATACAGGTGCTGGTTCAAGTCTCAGCTTCTCACTTTCAATCCAGCTCCCTATTTTTTTAAAAATTTTATTTAAGTTATACAAGTGTCATGTATTTCATATATACAGATTTAGCAACACAGTGATACTTTCCAGCCTACCCTCCCTCCAGCCCATGCCCCTAACCTTTTTACTCCTCCCTCTCACATTTCCACTCTTAATCTTTACAAAGATCTATTTTCAGTTTATTTAATTATTGTATAGTTAGCCCTACACTAAGTAAAATATTTCAACAAATAGTATGAAAAAAAGCACTGTTCATCAACAGCAGACACAAGAGCTGTAAACAATCATCAAATCTCAAAATTAACATTTCAGTCTAGTTCATTACACTTTAGGTTCTCTATTAGTTGCTTCAGATCAGGGAAAGCATATGATATTTGTCTTTTTGGGACTGGCTAATTTCACTAAGTATAATGGTTTCTAGTTGTGTATATTTTGTTGTAAACGATAGGATTTCATTATTTTTTACAGCTGAGTAGTACTCCGTAGTGTATAAATACCATAATTCCATAAACATAAGTGTTTATGACATTTGTGCTGATTCCATGTCTTAGCTATTGTGAAGTGTGCTGCAATTAACATGGGGGTACTGAATCTGATTTCTTTTAGTTTGGATGAATTCCCAGGACTGGGAAGGCTGGATCATATGGTAGGTCTAGTTTCAGATTTCTGAGGTATATCAATACTGTCTTCCACAGTGGCTGCGCCAGTTTGCATTCCCTTTTTCCTTATATCCTTGCCAGCATTTGCTGTTTGTTGATTTCTGTAGGAGAGCCATTCTAACTGGAGTGAGGTGAAACCTCATTGTGGTTTTGATTTGCATTTCCCTGATGGCTAGTGATACTGAGCATTTTTTCATGTGTCTGATGGCCATTTGAATTTCCTCTCTTAAAAAATGCCTGTTCAAGTCCTTTGTCCATTTCTTAACTGGATTGTTTCTTTTGTTGTTGAATTTCTTGAGTTTTTTATAGATTCTGGATGTTAACCCTTTATCATTTGCATAGTTTGCAAATATGTTCTCCCATATTGTTCTGTTGGTTGCCTCTTCACTTTGCTGAGTGTTTATATTGCAGTGCAGAAGTGTTTTAGCTTGATATAATCCCATTTGTCAGCTTTGGCTTTGATTGCCTATGCTTCTGAGGTTTTTTCCAAGAACTCTTTGCCTAAGCCAAAGTCTTGCAAAGTTTGATTGTTCAGGCCAAATACTTAGGTCTTTCTTTGATTCATTTTGAGTGAATTTTTGTGTAAGGTGTTAGGTAAGAATCTTTTTCATACTTCTGCGTGCAAAAGACCTAGCTTTTCCAGCATTATTTGTTGAAGAGACTGTCCTTGCTCCAGGGATTGATTTTAGCTCCTTTATCAAAGATAAGTTGGTTGTAGATATGTTGATTTCTGGAGTTTCTATCTTTCCATTGGTCTACATTTCTGTTTTTGTGCCAATACCAGGCTGTTTTCATTATAGTTACCCTGTAGTATGTCTTGAAATCAGATATCGTGATGCCTCCAGCTTTGTTTATATCATATAAGATTGTTTTAGCTTTTCCAGTCTCTTGCATTTACATATGAATTTTAGCGTCATTTTTTCTAAGTTTGCAAATAATGTCGTTGGTGTTTTGATTGGTTTCACAGTGAATCTATACATCGCTTTTGGTATTCTGGACATTTTGATGATGTTGATTCTTCCAATCCATAAACATGGAAGATTTTTCCATTTTCAATGTCTTCTATTTCTTTCTTTAGTGTTTTGTAATTTTCATCATAGAGAACTTTGGCATTCTTGATTAAATTTATTCCAAGGTATTTAATTTTTTTAGAGCTATTGTTAATGGGACTGATCTTAAAAGCTGTTTCTCAACCATTTCACTATTTGTGTATATAAAGGCTATTGATTGTTCTGTTTTGATATCATATCCTGCCACTTTACCAAACTCTTTTATGAGTTCCAATAGTCTCTCAATGGAGCCTTTTGGATCCCCTATATATAGAATCACATCATCTGCAAATAGGAATAGCTTGATTTCCTCTTTTCCAATTTGTATCTCTTTGATTATGTGCCTAGGAAGGCAGCAGAGGATGGCCCAAGTGCTTGGGTCTATGTAATTACGTGAAAGAGATGGAGGAAGCTCCTAACTCCAGGCTATGGCCTGGCCCAGCCCCAGATGGTATAACCATTTGGAGACATGAACCAGCAGATGAAAATCTCTGTCTCTGTCTCTCTCTCTGCCTCTTCCTCTATGTTACTCTTTGAAACAAATAAATAAATCGTTAAAAACAAAGAACATTGCTAGCAAGAGAGAAGTACATACCATAAAGCTTAAATATTTGGTGTAACAGAAAGATAAGTATATTATAAATTTTGGGCACCTAATAGAATAGTTCCAATTCTGTAATGTAAAATCTTACCAGGATTAAAAGGAGAAATAAGCCATTCCACAACCATATTAGAATATTTCTAACACATTTCTATCAGTAACTGTTAGAACAAGGTGACAAAAATCAGTAAGAATTTTGACTATTTTAAACAGCACCATTCATTAATTTCACTAACTGAACATATAGAGACCAATTATCCAATAACTGCAGAATAAACACTTTCTAAAATAGATACACATTTCAAAAATTAACCATATTTTGGATAACAAACAAGTAGCAACAAAGTTTGGAGAAAAAAAATCATGTAGAATATTGTCTCCAATAACAATTTCATTTAGCTAGAAATTAATAAAAAATAATAACTAGAAAACCTGCATTTTGAAACTAAAGTACATATTTTCAGGTAACCCAATGACAAAGAATAAAGCAATCACTCTTTTAATTAGAAAAATACTTTAAAATAAAGATTTCTATGGTTGGAGTGCTGGTGTCCTCTTCAAAGTTAATGCTGAAATTCTAACTGACGTGATAATATAAGGAGGTGTGATGGTCAAGTAAGTTACTACTTCAACACACCATTGTCATCAATGGACAGATCATCCAGAAAATAAAAAAAAATATATCAGATTTGAAGCATACTATTACTCAAATGGAACTAGCAGACATTTATATAACATTTCACCCAACATCTATAGAATGCACATTCTTTTCATCAGCATATGGAACATTTTCTAAGACAGACAATAGTAGGCCACAAATAGAGTCTTATGGAATTTCAAAAGATTGAACTCACATCATGCATCTCATCAGATCACAAAGCAATAAAACTAGAAACCAAGAGCAAGAAGAACAAGAGAAAATTTATAAATACATGGAAATTAAACAACATGGTACAGAATGATTAATGGATCATTGAAAAAAATTTTAAAACAAAATCTTTGTTGAAACAAATGAAAATGAAAACAAAATGTATCAAAAATTATAGAATACTTCAAAAACTATTTATAGGGAAGTCTTTAGCAATAAGTGCTTACATTTAAAAAAAAAAGATCACAAATAAACAACCTAATGATATATTTCAAATACTTAGTAAAACAGCAACAAACAAAACCCAAAATTATCAGGAGGTGAGAAATAATAAGAGTCAGAGCAGAAATAAATGAAATTATATATTAAAAAATAATACAAAGATCAACAAAACAACAAGATGGTTTTATTTGAGAAGATAAACAAAACAGACATACGTTTAGCCAAACAAAGATTAAGAACTCAAATAAAATTAGAGATGAAAATGAGATATTACCATGATACTACAGAAATACAAAATATCATAAGAAATTACTTACACTAACAAATTAGATGATCTCAAAGAAATGGATGCATTCCAGGATACATAAAACATATCAAGATTAAATCAAAGAGATATACAAAGTTTAAACAGACCTATACCAAGATATGACTGAAGTAGTAATTGTCTCCCACAAAAGAAAATCCCAGGATCTGATAACTTTACTACTGAATAATACAAAACATTTAAAAATAGAACTACTTCCAATATTATTTCAAACTATTTGAAATACTTTTAAGGATGGGACTCTGACAACTCTGACACCAAAATCAAAGATATAGCACAAAAAGAAAACTAAAGACTAACACCCTTAAAGAACATAAGTACAAAAATTCTCAACAAAATATTAGCAAATAGAATCTAACACTATATCAAAAATGTCATACATCAAGATCAAGTGGGATTTATCCCATTGATGCAGGAGTGGTTCAACATCTGCAAATCAATAAATAGCATGAATCCCACCAACAGAATGAAAAATAAAAACTATATGGTCAACCCCATAGATGAAGAAAAAAATTTTTTTAAGATTCAACATCCTTTCATGATAAACCCCCAGAAGTTAGATATAGAAGGAAAGTACCTAAAAACATAGAGGCTATATTGGAAAAACCAACAGTCAATATCATACTGAATGAGGAAAGGTTGAAAGCCCATTCTTTCAGATCTGGAACAAGACAAGGATGTGCACTTTCACCATTCTTACTCAATACAGTACTGGAAGCATTAGCAAGAGCAATCAAGGAAGAGAAAAAAATAAAGGGCATTGAAACTCGAAAGAAAGAATTCAAAATACCCATGCTTGCAGATGGCATGATGTTATATGAGGAAATTCCTAAACATTCCACTAAAAAGATGTTAGGAATGATAAACCAATTCAGTAAAGTTAAAGGATACAAAATCAGCATACAAAGAACAGAATTTTTACGTATCAACAACGATCTTACTGAAAGTGAAATCAGAAAAAGAAGTTCCATTTGCAATATCTATAATAAAAATCAAATATTTAGGATGCTAATGATGTAGCTTAGTGGGTAAAGCCACCACCTGAAATGCCAGCATCCCACATGGGTACTTCTGGTTCATGCCCCAATTGCTCTGCTTCAGATCCAACTCCCTGTTAATGGCCCGGGAAAACAGCAGAAGATGGCCCAAGTGTTTGGGCCCCTACCACCCACATGGGAGAAACAAATCGATCTCCTGGCTCATAGGTTCAGCCTGGCCCAACCCTGGCCATTGGGTAGTGAATCAATGAATGAAGACCTCTCTTAATTCTGACTTTCAAATAAACAAATAGATCTGTTTAAAAATCAAGTATTTAGCAATAAATTTAACAAAAGAAGTGAAAGTTTCTACAAAGATAATTATAAGACATTATTGAAAGTTATCATTAAGGATACAAAAAATGGAGATATTCCTTGCCCGTGGATTGGAAGAATTAATATCAATAAAATGTCTATGCTACCAAAAGCAATCTACATGTTAAACGCCATTCTTATTAAAATACCCACAACATTCTTTATAGATTAGAAAAAAAAAATCCTAAAATTCATATGAAGGTACAAAAGACCCAAATAGCCAAAGCCATCTTGAGGGGAAAAAGAGTCAAGTTGGAGGCATAACAATACCTGATTTCTAAGCATACTGCAAAGCTATAATAATTAAAATAGCATGGTAACTGGCATAAAATTGGCACATAGATGAATGGTAGAGAACAGAGAGCTAAAAATTAATCCATGTGTGTGTTGATTGGTAAAGGTGCCAAGAATATACACTGGAGAAAGGACAGTTTTTAAATAAATGGTGCTGGCAAACCTGAATGTATAGATGAATTAAAATAGATTCCTATCTTTCACTATATACAAAGATCAAATAAAGATAGATCAAAGACCTAAATACAAAACATGAAACTGTGAAACTATTAAAATAAAGCATGGTAGAACACTTTAAGACAATGATGTTGGTGATGAATTCTTGGATGAAACCCTCCCCCCACAAAGTACAGGTAACAAAAGCAAAACTAGACAGATGGGAACATATCAAACTCAGAAGCTTCTGCCCAGTAAAGGAAACAACAGAGTGAAGAGAAATGCAACAGAATGGGAGAAAATATTTGCAAGCTATTTATCCAACAAAGGATTAATAATCCAGAGTATATCAGCAACTCAAAGTAACACAACCATTTAAAACAACCCATCCAGTTAAGAAATAGGGGAAGGATGTGAATAGACAGTTCCCAAAGGAAGAAATACAAATGGCCAACAAATACATGAAAAAATGTTCAGTATCACTAGCCATTGGGGAAACGCAAAATCATAGTGAGCTATACATCTCCCATGTCAGAATAACTATTATTAGAATGATAGACAGTAAAAAGCACTGGCAAGGATGTGGCTTACTAAAGGGGAACTCTTATACACTACTGATCGGAATGTAAATTTGTGCAGCCACTGTAGGAAACAATATGGAGATTTCTTTAAAAACTAGAAAAGGACTGCAACATGATCCAGCAATCTCACTATTGGGTGTACAGCCAAAAGGTGAAAGCCAAAAGGTGAATAGATACCTGTTCCATTATGTTTATAGCAACACAGTAGCCAAAATAAGGAATCAACCAATGCATCCATCATCAGATAAACAGATAAAGAAAATGTGGTGTATATATGTGGTGGAATGAGAAGACCATGCCAAGATGGCTGCTGGCAAAGGAAATTGCCTGGCAACAGGCTGTGATTGGACGGCTCTGGAAACCACATGACAATGTATGGCACCGGCCCCCAAAAATGTTTTACTCATTTATATTATTGCTAGAAACTTTCAGACATTCAATTTGTAATACTTAAGATTGATGAATCATTGGGAAAACTGCAAAATGGCAATAGGACTTAATGTATTTATATTCTCTAAACCACTGATAGAGGATAATGGGGCCAGTGCCACGGCTCACTTGGCTAATCCTCCACCCGTGGCACCGGCACCCCAGGTTCTAGTCCCAGTCGGGGTGCCAGATTCTGTCCCGGTTGCCCCTCTTCCAGTCCAGCTTTCTGCTGTGGCCTGGGAGTGCAGTGGAGGATGGCCCAAGTCCTTGGGCCCTGCACCCACATGGGAGCCCAGGAGAAGTACCTGGCTCCTGGCTTCGGATCAGTGCGGTGTGCCGGCCACAGCACGCTGGCCGAAACGGCCATTGTGGGGTGACCCAATGGAAAAAGGAAGACCTTTCTCTCTGTCTCTCTCTCTCACTGTCCACCACTCTGCATTTCAAAAAAAATAGAGGATAAGGGTAATAATAATTATTACAGTAATAATAAGCATTTATTGGGTGCTTACTATATGTCAGGCACTGCCCTAAATGTTTTACATAGATTAACTCAATCAATATTCACATATAATTCTAGGAACAAACAATTCATTGAAAATGGAATAAAAAATAAGCTTTTTTATAATTTTAATTAATATAAAAACAACAGATTTCATGTATTTTTTTTTTTTTTGGCAGGCAGAGTGATGAACAGTGAGAGACAGACAGAGAGAAAGGTGTTCCAAGCACTTGGGCCATACTCCACTGCACTCCCTGGCCACAGCAGAGAGCTGGACTGGAAGAGGAGCAACCGGGACAGAATCCGGCGCCCCGACCGGGACTAGAACCCAGGGTGCCAGCACCACAAGGCAGAGGATTAGCCTAGTGAGCCGTGGCGACGGCCATGATTTCATGTATGTCATACATATAATTCTTAGAAGATAACTATATTTCCCCTCCTCCCTTTTCCCTTCCCATGAATTTCTCCCTCTTTCTTCCTTTTTTTCATTTAATTTCTGCAATAACATTATTTCAATTTACTTCATAATTACAGGCTTAATGCACCACTAACCATAACGTTGAACAAGTAAAAATAGAAATACCACTGTTTCACAGGAGTGTGAACAAGAGCTAAAAACTGCAAATATTTTTGCAATTCATTCATAGATTTTTCATAATATGTTTTTTCCATGAATTTTTCAAAGACCTTTTATATCATCCATATTTTACATGGAAGAAAACTACTGCCCAGAGAGATTTACCAGCTCATACTACAATAACTGTCATTGTTAGGATAAAGTGAGATAATTGTGAAGCTACTCTGAAATAAATTGTGTGCTATACTAATCTAAAATGAATGATCATTGCTATTATTTGTGTTGTAGCATATTCATTCCAAAATACAAAAAAATACAGAAAAAACAAAAATATACAAATTACCAGGTATATGCTCAGTATTAAATTTTTATCCTACAAATGAATATATGAATGTATATAAAGAAAATTACATAACAAATTTATAAAAAATAATAACTTTGGAAGGAAGCAAAAATATAACTCTGACAATCATTGGAATTAAGATTGTTGATTTAAACTTAAAATTTTAACATTAATTAATTCCAAGTTTCAGTTTACTTAGCTTTTGTTTTGGTTTATAAATACTACTGCACATTTTATAAAACCTGACAATGTTTCTTTCTATGCTTCTCCGATTCAGACTGAATATTTGAGACCTAGTTAATATATATGCCTTATACTTATCACAATACCTTTTCAAAGGCTTTTTTTAAGACCTGAAGTAGCTTAAGCCTATTTTTCAATAAAAAAAAGTTTTAAAAAGGCAATTATAGGTTTTCTTCAAGTAAAACTGTCTACTTACCCATTTGCATCCCTTGAATAACTATTTTATTTGATGTCCCAAAAACTATCCAAGTAAAAGCAGAATCTGGATAACAGTAATAAATATAATATTTCAGTGCCTACATGTTATTAATGACAGACAGTATTTCACTTTCTAGCTTGTGGATTTATTTCACATTTTCCCTTTTAATCTTCACAATAAGCCTGTAAGATATTAATGCATGGGTGATTGGTAACTTCTCAACAATATAAATGTGACTTAACTTGACATAGAATATTATGGGCATATAAAAATAAAGAGCATCAGCTGTGAATTTCTGAATTATTCAGATTGTTATTACGATTTCATTACTTGAATCCAGAAGCAGCTTTATATGTCCTTTGGACCAACTACTTCATTTTCCTGAGAGGAAAGCAATTCCCAGTGACTTAGTGGCAAAGCTGGGGCAAGAAACACAGTGCCCTGATTCCCATTTCAGATATATTTCCACTATAACATACATTATTTTCTGAAAATGAAAAAGTAAAAAAAAAAGCATACAATTTCCCTGTGTTTGCAAAACTAGGTCCTACTTATAGAGCTAAGATACAAGGAATAAATTTTAAACAATCATGAAGTATAATTAGTAGAACACCAACATGAGTGCAAAGTAAATGTTTATCTTCTATAGAAAAAAATGAGAATCTGGGAGAGGTAATAATTACAATTTTGCACACTAATTTTTCAGTAAACAAATCTCACTTCTGAAAGTCAATGTTACACTAACCTTTCATGGGTTACTACACAAGTTTTTAACTGCTGTAGTTTCTTCGTGTTGCTCATTCAGCTGTTCAGTTGTCTTTTTGACAAGCAGAAGTGCAGTTCCACTGTAAAAATTTCCATGCTCAACTTCATTAACTATTATTACTGGGATTTATCCTGGGTTTAGCAGTATTCAGTGTATAGTGTCCCTGTCACCCATTAGAACTTTTAAGAGTTGCAACTGTGATTGGGTTCTTGTGTTCCCAGGGCAACCTCTCATGAATGTCTCAGTAATGTTCCAACAATTGTCCTTCATCATCAAATTATCCTTCTCTATAGGTTAATTTCCATCAACCCACAACATGCTACAACATTTTACATCTTAAACATTAAAATTTCCCTTGATCCCACCACCTCTCCAACTGCCACTTTGTTTTTCTGCTTACATCACTTTCTCATTTTATTTCCTCCCTTCTCTCTTGCCCCAGCAGCAATCGGGTTGTTCTGTCAAAGTCACAAATTGCTCTACGTTGTTAATTCTGTTGTTAATTCTCAACCTTTATTTTCTTTTACTCCTCAGTGATATTTGACTTGATTGATCACTCCTCCATCTTGAAACATTCTTCAAATGACCTCTAAAACATCATTCTTTTGGATTTTCTCCTTTTTCTCTGGTAAATTTTTCTGTTTCTTTGTGGAAACTTATCCTATCCTTATGTTTTCTGCATAGCTGTCTGAGTATTTCACATCTCTGCCTATATTCTCTTCCATAATGGCTACATCCATTTTATGGCTTTGTGGATTTTACCTAAAATTATATCTCTAGCCTAGACACCTGACTTTTTCTATGAAATCTTATATCAACACTTTAATTAGTCAGTATTCCTCTGGATGTCTGGTAAACATCTCAAAATAATCGGTCAAAAATCTAATGCTTTATTCTTAGATAATGAGGGGGAGGTGGGTTAAAAGAAGAACAAAAAGCCAACAATAGCCTTTTATACATACATGTTTTTATATAACATACATGTTTTATATATGTATATATTCACACATACATATAGAAGTTAGACACAGATACACATAGGTATGTCAAGGTATTGGTTTGCACAATCATAGAGTCTAACAAATCCATGATCTGCAGTCTGAAAACTGGAGATGTAGGGAAAGCCAGTGGTACACAGTTCAGTGGCCTGATAGCTACAGTCATTAGTATAGAGTCGAAGTCTGAAAGTCTGAGAACCAGAACCTCAGAGAAAGAAGAGACATGTTCAAGCTCAAGCAGTCAGGCTGAAAGGGCAAATACTCATTTTCTCCACCTTTTTGTTCTATCCAGACTCTCAACAGATTGGATGATTCCCACCCACAAAGCAAAAAGCAACCTAATTTACTAGAGTCGCTGATTCAAATGGTAATCCTGTCGCTCCCCCTCTTCGCGGAGGAGCGACACAGGACCCTGCGCTGTTCTTTTGTCTGCTCGGCCCTCCCCGGGTTTGCTGCTGGTTCTTCCCGGGTTGGCTGCCGACCCTTCCACCTCCGTGGAAGGGCAGTTCCCCCTGCCACATTCCCCACTTCTGCAGGGGAGCGGCACACCGCCGGCCGGCTCTCTCGGGGGCTGCACAGGTGTTCCCTCAGATGTTCCCCTTAGATGTTCCCGGTGCATGTTGTCTCTCTCCTCCTTTATAGTCCTCTTCCACCAATCCCAACTCTGCTACCCACACGCCGAGTACGCTGCTCTCCTCCAATCAGGAGCAGGATCAGCTCCTGCAGGTTATTGATCGAACTGGAGGCAGCTGTGTAAAAGTTGTTTTTACTCCTCTCCCAGCGCCATATTGTGGGAGAGCAGATGCATAGAATAAGTCTTAATTCCAGTAACTTAGTCTAGTCCGAGTTGCTCCCCACAAATCCCATTCATCTGTAAACTCCTACAAACAAACACAACCAGAAATCACGATTAACCAGATATTTGGACATCCAGCCAAGCTGACAAATGAAATTTTCCATTACATCTTCTCTGTTTCATCTCTCTCTTAGGCATTTATCATGACCTGACATAAAGAAAATTGAGTGTAAACTTCATTAGAGTGACAGCTTTTTTTGTCCACTGCTATATCCTAATAGCCTAGAGTGGCACCTGTGTTATAACACCTACATAAATACACGTCCACTGTAAACTCTCAGGAATTAAAATCCCTTAACACACAGCCTCTTTCATAAGTAGGATCCATTATAATTCTGTTAAGTTCTTCAAATCTTCCTGATCCCTTCATTTCTCCTGTACATCACCCACTCTGGCTACTCATACCAATGGCCAATATTTGAACCCTGTCACAACTCAGAAATGGAGTGCTCCAGAAATCCCCTGCATCTTGTCCTCTGCCTATCATCTCCTGAATCATCCTTCCTCACTGGTCTGAAATCCTTATTCATCCTGTGCTATATGGTTGTTCAGAGGAACCATGAACACAATAAAATAGTTCAATATCCTTGCCTTACTGAACCCTCTTGTTTTACTTTTAACCACACAAGTTCCTGATTTAAAGAAATATATCTCAGGGCCGGCGCTGTGTCACAGTGGGTTAAAGACCTGGCCTGAAGTCCAGCACCCCATACGGGTGCCAGTTCTAGTCCTGGCTGCTCCTCTTCCAATCCAGCTCTCTGTTATGGCCTGGGATATCAGTAGAAGATGGCCCAAGTCTTTGGGCCCCTGCACCCACGTAGGAGACCTGGAAGAAGCTCCTGGCTCCTGGCTTCGGATCAGCACAGCTGCAGCCTTTGTGGCCATCTGTGGAGTGAACCAGCGGATGGAAGACCTCTCTCTCTGTCTCTACCTCTCTCTGTAACTCTGTCATTCAAATAAATAAAATAAATCTTTAAAAAAAGAAAGAAATATATCTCTAAAATTAAGCAACCCAGTACAAGCACAGTCTCTATGCCAAATAAATACTGGTTTTAACGCTCACCAGCTCTATACATTTGGCAAATTCCTTAACCAAAGGCTCAGATTTCTAATTGGTACAGTGGAAATAAGTGTAGTTATTACACAAGCTATTTGTTAAGACTATATAATCTAAGGAAAATTCTTATCACAATAAGTCACTATACATTATACCCAAATTGCTGAACATGACAAAAGATCATAAAAACACATATATATATATATTAGTGCTCCAACAATTAGTGCCCCAACAATCCTGCTAAGCAACAGATTAATTAACCCTTATTTGTCCTTTTCACTTTACTGGACTTTGTATTTTAAATCTTCACTCCTCTTGAAGCACTTAATCTCCACTGAGATTCAAAGTATCCACCCACCTTTTCCTCTTCTTTCTAGTCTCTAGGTTAAGGAATTGTCACGTTATTCAAAAGCCATTTATCGGCCGGCGCCGCGGCTCACTAGGCTAATCCTCCGCCTAGCGGCGCCGGCACACCGGGTTCTAGTCCCGGTCGGGGCGCCGGATTCTGTCCCGGTTGCCCCTCTTCCAGGCCAGCCCTCTGCTGTGGCCAGGGAGTGCAGTGGAGGATGGCCCAGGTGCTTGGGCCCTGCACCCCATGGGAGACCAGGAAAAGCACCTGGCTCCTGGCTCCTGCCATCGGATCAGCGCGGTGCGCCGGCCGCAGCGCGCCGGCCGCGGCGGCCATTGGAGGGTGAACCAACGGCAAAGGAAGACCTTTCTCTCTGTCTCTCTCTCTCACTGTCCACTCTGCCTGTCAAAAAAAAAAAAAAAAAAAAAAAAAAAAAAAAGCCATTTATCTATTTTTTTAAAATTAATGATTCTACTCTAATCAATTACTACTGTCTCCTAATTTTGAGTTTCTTCCTCATTAGTGGCACTATTTTTTTTTCAGCTTATCAAAACAATCAAGCTTGCTCTATGAGATTTTTCATTTTGTTTTTAAAGTTTCCTTTATTTTCTAATCTCATTTAGGATTCAGGAAGATTTGAAGAACTTAACAGAATTAAAATGGATCCCTACTTATGAAGGAGACTGTGTGTAAAGGGGTTTTAATTTCTGAGAGTTTACGGTGAGCATATATTTATGCATGTGTTATAAGACAGGTGACATTCTAAGCAATCAGGATACAGCAGTGGACAAAACAAAGTTGTGACTCTCATAAAGTTTACATTCTTTTTTATGTCAGGTCATGATAAACACCTAAGAGAAAGATGAAACAGAGAAGGTATAAAGGAGAATTTGATTCGTCAGCTTGGCTGGTTCACAGGATGTCCAATTATCTGGTTAATCATGATTTCTTGTTGTGTTTGTTTGTAGGAGTTTACAGATGAATGGGATTACCATTTGGATCAGTGACTTTAGTAAATTAGGTTGCTGTTTGCTTTGTGGATGGGAATCATCCAATCTGTTGAGGGTCTGGATAGAGTAAAAAGGTGGAGAAAGGGAGTATCTGTTTTTTCTTTTATTTTGTGATCTCATTCTTTTCAGTCAAACTTCTTGAAAGGGTAGTCCTGTCTCACATTATTAATTCTTGATTTACCATTAATCTCTTAACCCATTAACTAAGCATATTTTGAGAATTTAAATATTAAATATCTTGAACACGCTTTAAAAATTGCATAAAATGTCTTAAATTTCCACATCATTTTAAATCACCATCTCCCACAACAGCAATATGTATGCAACACAATGAACCATTATTTAGTTCTCTTAAGAAAGACAGTGGTGTCAGTTATTCCATTTTTTCCTAGCTTCATTTTGATGATGTCTTTTCACATAAAAACTTTGCTTTTATTTTTGTGTTTAATTTCAATCAAAATAGCTCAGTTATTTTCATTTGCATTTTTTACATTTATGTTATAATGTTAATCCTATCTGAGGTAATCATTGAATACTTAAGTTAATAAATAAATAACAAACTCCAGGAGCTTTATCAGTAGATTTAAATAATACTTATTAAGATTGATAACACATTTGTTTTTGTTTATTTGCATTGCTTTCTATACTATTATATTTCAATAAACTTTATGAGGTCATCCTGAAGATTCTCTTGAAGTAACTGCTGAGTACTAAAACTATCAGTCAATTCAGACAAGTAAATCTCAGCAAATAACTAATTGACTTAATGAGAAAAAACACTGATTTTCCAATTTTCAATAAATTAATTTTCTTTGCTAAATCACCTTTTGATGAGTGCTTTCTGAAGCTTGAGACATTGGCCTCAGACTGTTCATCATTCAATGGTTTCTAAGTTAAGAGCAGAGACTGAAAGAAACTCATTTGGCAGGAAGGGAAATTATGTGAAGGAGTGGAGTGTGCCAGTCAATTTGTCAGGTGCTTTCTCATTAAGGGCTTTAGAGATAAGGGTCAGTCTTTGAGCTGGGAACAGATTCTAAACACACACTTTCCTATTAAATGCTTTCACAAAGAGCCAAATTCCAAACCATTTGGAGCTTTAAAGATAAGAATACACACATTGCCAAGTTCCTATCAACTAAACTGCCATTGTTATTAATTATTGTAATAATGACTCACACACAAGAGGCATTACCTGACAGGCATTGACTCAGTGCATTATCAACCACAAATGGAAAGCCCACAATAATAACAGATGTAAGCGAAATGCAGCAGTCCCTTTCCATCAAATAACCTCTGTTCTGAATAATTAAAAGTTTTCTTTTTAATTTAGTCCAATTGATATTGGTTTCAAGTTTTTTCTTAACTGAACATGACTGTCAGACACTGATAACATTCATTAGATCAACTTTTTGTAAATACCTATGAAAACAGCCAAGGGAAATGCAAAAATGTGCAAGTCAGGGACCTACCCTGTAAGTATTTGCTAATCAGTAGAGAAGCTACATATATATTGCCCCGATATAAAGCAATCTATGGTTGATTTGAGAAGTACAGCAAGAGTGAGTGGGTCAGAGGAAGATGGGATCACTTGCAGCTGGGGAAATTAAGGACAGCCAAGAATTCTTGTTGGATGACTAGAACCTCAAGATAAATGATTGGAACAACAAGAAAAATGTGCATTCAAGTGAGGAGAATAACTTTAGTGCAAGCACTTCTATACCTTTTTAGCACATAGTGAACAGAACAGATTTCCTGGAGGATAGGTTTGCTTAAATGAGTAGGGGATAGGAATGGAAAGATAATTTTGGAATAAATAAAGTAAAATAAGATCAGAAATAGGGCATTGATGGTAAAATCAAAAAAGGGAATGCACATAAGGGTAACAATTAAACTCTGGCAAGGAAACTTATCAAAGCTCTAATACATCTCAAAGATATCAAATCAAAGTATTAATTCAACAATTTCATAAATATTCCCACTTTGAATTTTTTCTTCTTCTTTGTGTTTCTTTATCACATTCACTTCCTAACTGTTTTATGCCCTAGATCCAAGTCCTACTCACATTCATATTTATTTTTTCTTTGTATTTTTTCAGTAAGCTTTTTATTTTAGGATAGTTTTAGGCTTACATTCAAGGTTCCATGATGTACCTTGTTTTTGATGACTTTAAGGTATAGTGATCAGGTATTTAGTAGAATATCCCTTAATTTGGGTTTGTCTGAGGTTTTTCTCATGATTAGACTGAGTAACAAGTTTTGCAGTGAAACAAAATCCTACAGCGCCAATTTCATCCTATAAGGTACATCAACATGACAACACTATTGACATTCATCTTGATCACATGGCTGAGATAGCATTTCTTAAGTTTCTGCATGATAAGTCAATTTTTTTTCTTTTTCTACTCTATTCTCTTTGAAAGGAAGTCCCTATGGTTAGCCAACACTTAAGGAATGGAATTAATTATGGTCTGCCTTCTTGAAAGTGTCTATATAAATTACTTGTAATTATTCACAGAAAATGTGTTATTCACCATTCAATTACTTATCATATATTTACAACAGTATGAACTCATGGTGTTTTTTTATGGTGTGTTTTCCAATTCAGTACTACATAATTTATCTTGTTGCTCAAATTGTTAAATATTTAGCCATTGGAAATTCTTCCAATTAGTGCCTACATCCTATGACATGCCTTCATCAGATTTTTTCTATTCCTTCCTTCTTTATTTTTTGACATGACAACATGGTCTAAGCTCATTTTGGTATTCCTTGCGTTAGCTTTAGATGTAACCATTTCTCCATGGAGCCTTGGTAATTATTTCTATATTCAATCATCTGTTTTTATATTAGATTAAACATAAGTTCATATTAACATATCCAACTGTCATCCAACATTGAATTATTTATTCATCAATTTTTTTCTCTTTCTGTAATTTCCTATTTCAACAGTAAGAAACCCAACTCCCACCATCCAAACATCCATTTACTTATTTCTTCAATTCTAGGATGCCTGCATAGTATTTTCAGAATTGTTAATCTGCACCCTCAAGAGAAAAAATTGTAAAAACTAGACTACACTGTTTATATGCAGTATCTTTGGTCTTTACTGTTAAAGTATCCAATTCTTTCCAAAATTACTTAGGTCATCATCTTTTTATTAATCAATCAATTTTAGTTTGGAATAGTTTTAAGTTTATAGAAAGATTAGGCAGAATGTACAGAAAACTCCCAAATGCCTCTTTTCCTCCCTTTATAGTTTCCATGTTATTTCATATTATTAGCATCTTACATCAGTATGGTAAAATTAATGTGAAAATATTTATAGATTATTATTAACTAGAATCTATAATTTTCATTAATTTTTTCATTGTATGTTATAGTTTTATAGGTTTTGATTAATGTATAAGGTCATATATCTGTATCTACTATTACAGGATCATAAAGAATAGTTTCATTACCCTCAAAAAAATCCCATATAGTTCAATACTACTCCCTCCCCAAATCTCTGGCAACCACTGAGCTATTTAATGTCTCTATAACTTTGCCTTTTCAGAATATCATCACAAACTAGAATCATAGGATATGTAGCACTTTCAAACATTTATTTCATCTGCATCTTCATCAACAATTGATATGGTCAGATTTTGCAGTTTTACCAAGTGTAAAAAGTAGAATTTTGTGAAGTGGCATCTCATTGTTTGAACTCCCAACTCTTTAATGACAAATTATGTTGAACATCTTCTCACACGCCTTCTTTTCCATCTGTTTGTCCTCTTTGGTGGAATGTCTATACATCTCTTAGTCCATTTTTCAATGGATTGTTTTCTTTTTTTTGAGCTTTCAAAATTTTGTATGTGCCAGATATATATGTTCTGGATTCTTTGGATATTTACCAGATATGTGATTTGAGCATATTTTCTTTCAGTCTGTGCCTTTTCATTCATTGTATCTTGTGGAGTTCTTTTTTTTAAGATTTTATTGATTTATTTGAGAGAAAGAACTATAGACAGTGAGAGGGAGAGACAGAGAAAGGTCTTCCATCTGCTAGTTTACTCCCCAAATGGCTGCAACAGCTGGAGCTGCACGGATCCGAACTCAGGAGCAAAGAGTTTCTTCCAGGTCTCCCACATGGGTGCAGGGGCCCAAGCATCTGGGCCATCTTCTACTGCCATTCCAGGCCATAATAGAGAGCTGAATCAGAGGAAGAGCCAGGACTAGAACTGGCGCCCATATGGGATGCCAGTGCCACAGGTAGAGGATTAACCTACTGAGAGCCACAGCACCGGCCCGAGTTCATTTGTTTGATTTTTTATTTTATTTTTTATTAAATAAATGTAAATTTACAAAGTACAACTTTTGCATTGCTGTGGCTTTTTCCCCCATAACCTCCTTCCCACCCATAACCATCCCATCTCCCACTCCCTCTCCCATCCCTCTTAATCAAGATTCATTTTCAATTATCTTTATACACAGAAGATCAACTTAGTATATACTAAGCAAAGATTTCAACAGACTGCACCCACACCACCACACAAGAAATGGAGTACTGTTCAACTAGTAGTTTTACCATTAATTCTAATAGTAAAACACATTAAGGACAGAGATCCTACGTGGGAAGCAGGTTCACAGTGACTCCCGTTATTGATTTAACGATTGACACTCTTATTTATGACGTCAGTAATCACTAGAGGCTATTGCCATGAGCTGTAAAGGCTATGGAAGCCTCTAGAGTTCACCAACTCTGAACTTATTTAGTCAAGGCCATATCACAGTGGAGGTTCCTTCCTCCCTTCAGAGAAAGGTGCCTCCTTCTCTGATGGCCCCTTCTTTCTTCTGGGATCTCATTCACTGAGATCTTTCATTCAGGTCATTTTTCCCACTGTGTCTTGGCTTTCCATGCCTGAAATACCCTCGTGGGCCTTTTAGCCAGATCCAAATGCCCCAAGGGTTGATTCTGAGGCCGGAGTGCTGTTTAGGGCATTTGCCATTCTATGAGTCTGCTGTGCGTCCTGCTTTCCTATAGGATCATTGTCTCTCTTTAATTCTATCCTTCATTATTTGCAGACACTGGTCTTATTTGTGAAATCTCTTTAACAATTAACCTGTCTTTTTGATCAATTATGTACTTAAACTGATCACTTTAACAAGTGAGATGGCATTGGTACATGCCTCCTTGATGAGATTGAATTGGAATGCCCTGGCACATTTCTAGCTCTACCATTGGAGGTAAGTCCAAGTGAGCATGTGCCAAATTGTATATCTCCTCCCTCTCTTATTCCCAATCTTATATTTAACAAAGATCACTTTTCAGTTAATTTGAAACACTTAATTGTGTATTTATTACAGAGTTCAACCAATGGTATTAACTAGAACAAAAAAAAATACTAAAAGGAATAAAATAGTAAGTTGTTCCTAAACAATCAAGACAAGGGCTGATCTGGACGTTGTTTCTCATAATGTCCATTTCATTTCAACAGGTTTCCTTTTAGGTGCTCGGTTAGTTGTCATTGGTCAGGGAGAATATATGATATTTGTTCCTTTTGGACTGGCTTATTTCATTCAGCATATTTTCCAGATTCTTCCATTTTGTTGCAAATGACAGGATTTCATTTTTTTAACTGCTGTATAGTATTCTATAGAGTACATCTCCCATAATTTCTTTATCCAGTCATCTGTTGATGGGCATTTAGGTTGATTCCAGGTCTTAGCTATTGTGAATTGAGCTGCAATAAACACTGAGGTGCAGACAGCTCTTTTTTTTCCAGTTTAATTCCCTTTGGGTAAATTCCAAGGAGTGGGATGGCTGGGTTATGTAGTAGGGCTATATTCAAGTTTTTGAGGACTCTCCAAACTGTCTTCCATAGTGACTTTATCAGTTTGGATTCCCAATAACAGTGGGTTAGTGTCCCTTTTTCCCCCACATCCTCGCCAGCATCTGTTGTTAGTTCATTTCTGTATGTAAGCCATTCTAACCGGGTGAGGTGAAACCTCACTGTGGTTTTGATTTGCATTTCCCTGATGGCTAGAGATCCTGAGCATTTTTTCATGGGTCTGTTGGCCATTTAGATTTCCTCTTTTGAAAAATGTCTGTTAAGGTCCTTGGCCCATCTTTTTATTGGGTTGTTGGCTTTGTTGCTGTGGATTTTCTTGATCACTTTATAGATTCTAGTTGTTAATCCTTTATCAGTTCTGTAGTTTGCATATAATTTCTCCCATTCTGTTGGTTGCCTCTTCACTTCCCTGTTTCTTTTGCTGTAAAGAAACTTCTCAACATAAGGTAATCACATTTGTTTATTTTAGCTTTGACTACCCGTGCCTCTGGGGTCTTCTCCACGAATTCTTTTGCCTGTTCCAATGTCTTGAAGGGTTTTCTCTACACTCTCAATTAATTTCATGGTGCCGTGGCATATATCTAGTTCTTTGATCCATGTTGAATGGATTTTTGTATATGGTGTAAGGTAGGGGTCTTGCTTCATACTTCGACATGTGGACATCAGTTTTCCCAGCACCATTTGTTGACGAGGTTCTCCTTGTTCCAAAGGTTGGTTTTAGGTCCTTTGTTGAATATGAGTTGGTTATAGATGTTTGGATTGATTTCCGGTGTTTCTATTTTGTTCCATTGGTCTACCTATCTGGTTTTGTACCGGTACAAAACAGTTTTGATTATAACTGCCCTGTAGTATGTCTTGAAGTCTGGAATTGTGATGCTTCCGGCTTTGTTTTTATTGTAATAGATGGCTTTAGCTATTTGTGGTCTCCTGTTTCTCTATATGAATTTCAGCATTATTTTTTCTAGGTCTGTGAAGAATGGCTTTGGTATTTTGATTGGTATTGCATTGAAACTGTAAATTGCTTTTGGGGGAATGGACATTTTGATGATATTGATTCTTCCAACCCATGAACATGGCACACTTTTTTGTGTCGTCTTCTATTTCTTTATGTTCTGTAATTTTCATCATAGAGATCTTTGACATCCTTGGTTAAATTTATCCCAAGGTTCTTGATTGTTTTTGTGGCTATTGTGAATGGGATTCATCATAGAAGTTCTTCCTCGGCCACATCATTGTCTGCTACTTTACCAAACTCTTCTATGAGTTCCAATATTCTCTTAGAGGAATTTATTGGATCCCCTATATATAGGATGATGTCACCTGCAAATAGGGATAGTTTGACTTCTTCCTTTCCCATTTGTATCCCTTTAATTTCCTTTTTTTTTTTTTTTTTTTTTTTTGCCTAATGGCTCTGGCTAAAATTTTCAGAACTATATTGAATAGCAATGGTGAGAGTGGGCATCCCTGTCTGATGCCAGTTTTCAATGGAAATGCCTCCAACTTTTCCAAATTCAGTATGATGCTGGCCATTTGTTTATCATAAATTACCTTAATTCTGTTGAGGAATGTTCCTTCTAACCCCAATTTGCTTAGAGTTTTCATCATAAATGTGTGTTGTATTTTGTCAAATGCTTTCTCTGCATCTATTGAGATAATCATATGACTTTTGTTTCTCAATTTGTTAATGTGATATATCACATTGATTGATTTTCGAATATTGAACCATCCCTGCATACCAGGGATAAAACTCACTTGGTCTGGGTTAATGATCTTTCTAATGTGTAGTTGGATTAGGTTTGCCATAATTTTGTTGAGAATTTTTGCATCTATGTTCATCAGGGAGATAGGTTTATAGTTTTCTTTTCTTTTTCTTTTTTTTTTAACTTTTATTTAATGAATATAAATTTCCAAAGTACGGCTTATGGAGTGCAATGGCTTCCCCCCCATAACGTCCCTCCCACCCACAACCCTCCCCTTTCCCACTCCCTCTCCCCTTCCATTCACATCAAGATTCATTTTTGATTCTCTTTATATACAGAAGATCAGTTTAGCATACATTAAGTAAAGATTTCAACAGTTTGCTCCCACACAGAAACATAAAGTGAAAAATACTGTTTGAGTACTAGTTATAGCATTAAATCTCAATGTACAGCACACTAAGGACAAAGATCCTACATGAGGTGTAAGTGCACAGTGACTCCTGTTGTTGACTTAACAAATTGACACTCTTGTTTATGGCATCAGTAATCACCCTAGGCTCTTGTCATGAGCTGCCAAGGCTATGGAAGCCCCCTGAGTTCACCGACTCTGATCATATTTAGACAAGGCCATGGTCAAAGTGGAAGTTCTCTCCTCCCTTCAGAGAAAGGTACCTCCATCTTTGATGACCCGTTCTTTCCACTGGGATCTCACTCGCGGAGATCTTTCATTTAGGTTTTTTTTTTTTTTTTCCCCAGTGTGTCTTGGCTTTCCATGCTTGAAATACTCTCATGGGCTTTTCATCCAGATCCGCATGCCTTAAGGGCTGATTCTGAGGCCAGAGTGCTTTTAGGACATTTGCCATTCTATGGGTCTGCTGTGTATCTCACTTCCCATGTTGGATCGTTCTCTCCCTTTTTCATTCTATCAGCTAGTATTTGCAGACACTATTCTTGTTTATGTGATCCCTTTGGTTCTTAGTCCTATCATTATGATCAATTGTGAACAGAAATTGATCACTGGGACTAGTGAGATGGCATTGGTACATGCCACCTTGATGGGATTGAATTGGAATCCCCTGGTATGTTTCTAACTCTACCGTTTGAGGTAAGTCAGCTTGAGCATGTCCCGAATTGCACATCTCTTGGGAAGAGGTCTATAGTTTACTTTCTCTGTTGTATCTTTTCCAGGCTTAGGAATTAAGGTGATATTGGCTTCATAGAAAGAATTTGGGTGGATTCCCTCTGTTTCAATTGTTTTGAATAATTTGAGAAGAACTGGGCTAGTTGTTCTTAAATGTCTGGTAGAATTCAGCAGTGAAACCATCTGGTCCTGGGCTCTTGTTTTTGGGTTGTGCATTTATTACTGATTCAATTTCTTTTATGGTTATGGGTCTGTTTAGGTTTTCTATATCTTCATGGCTCAGTTTAGGAAGGTTGTATGTGTCCAGGAATCTATCCATTTCTTCCAGGTTCTCCAATTTGTTAGCATACATCTCTTTGTAGTGGTTTCTGATGATTCTTTTTATTTCTGTTGTGTCTGTTGTTACATTTCCATTAACGTTTTTAATTTTATAGATTTGGGTCTTCTCTCTCCTTTTTTTGGTTAGTTGGGTCAATGGTGTGCCTATTTTGTTTAGTTTTTCAAAGAACCAGCTCCTGGTTTTGTTGATCTTTTGTATTTTTTTTTTGTTTCAATTCTGTTTATTCCTTCTCTAATCTTTAATATTTCTTTTCTTCTGCTGGGTTTGGGTTTGATTTGCTGCTATTTTTCTAAATCCTTGAGGTGCATAGAGAGGTCATTTGTTTGGTTCCTTTCCAGTTTCTTGATATAGGCACCAATTGCTATAAACTTTCCTCTTAGCACTGCTTTTGCTGTATCCTACCAGTTTTGATAGGTTGTGTTGTCATTTTCATTTGCTGCTATAAATCTTTTGATTTCTCTTTTGATTTCTTCTATGACCCACTGTTCATTCAGAATCATGTTGTCCATTATCCTTATGTTTGCATATGGTGTAGAGATTCTTGGGTTGTTGATTTTGAGTTTCACTATGCTATGATCTGAGAAGATGTATGGTATAGTTTCAATTTTTTTGAATTTGTTGAGGCTCCCATTATGGCCTAGCATATGGTCGATCCTAGAATACATTCCATGTACTGGGGAGAAATATGTGAACTCTGTGGCTGTGGGGTAGAAGGCTCTGAAGATATCTACTAGGTATATTTGGTCTATAGCATCAATTAGCTCTGTTGTTTCCTTGTTGATTTTCTGTCTGGTTGATCTGTCCATTGGTGAGAGTGGGGTGTTGAAGTCCCCTGTTACTATTGTATTTGAGTCTATATCTCCCTTTAAGTCCTTTAATAATTCTTTCAAGTAGCCAGGCACCCTGTAAGTAGGTGCATATACATTTATAATAGTAATGTCTTCATGTTGGATTGATCCTTTAATCATTATATAATGCCCTTCTTTGTCTTTTAATAGTTTTTGTGTTAAAGTCTATTTTGTCTGATATTAGGATATCCACACCAGCTCTTTTTTGATTTCTGTTAGCTTGGAATATCTTTTTCCATCCTTTCACTTTTAGTCTGCATGCATCTTTGCTGATAAGATGTATTTCCTGACGGCAGCATATAGATGGATTCTCTTTTTTGATCCAATCAGCTAGTCTGTGTCTCTTGGTAGTAGAATTGAGGAAATTTATATTCAGTGTGACTATTGCTAAGTACTCTCTTTTTCCAATCATGTTTCCTTAAATGAGCTGTTTATGTATTTTGAGATTTGTTTGTAGCTTAGTTGCATCATTTTCTACATTTACCTTTTTTGCCATGAGGTTCTTGTTTTTGTGTTTCTGTGTGCAGCACGTCTTTGAGCCAGTGTTGTAGGGTTGCACACAAGGATACAAATTCTTTCAGTTTCTGTTTGTCGCGGAAGATCTTTATTTCCCCCTCATTTATAAATGATAGCTTTGCAGGGTATAGTATTCTAGGTTGGCATTGTTTGTCTTTTAAAACTTGGAATATATCATGCCATTGTCTCCTTGCCTGTAGTGCTTGTGATGAGAAGTCTGGGGTGAGTCTGATTAAATTACCCCTGAATGTGATTTGTCGTTTCTCTCTGGCACATTTTAGGATTTGTTCTTTGTGTTTCACTGAGCTGAGTGTTGCCACAATGCGTCATGTGTTTCTCTTCTGGTCTAACTTGTTGGGGCTCCTGAGTATTTGTTGAATTTGGTTGTTATTATCAATCTGCCTCTGTTGGAAGTTTTCTGATATTATTTCATTGAAAATGCCTTCCAATCCATTCTCTCTTTCCACACCCTCAGGACTCCCATTATCCGGACATTACAACGCTTGATTGAATCCCGTAGGTCTCCAACCGTATTTTTTAATTTTCTAATTTCTTCTTCCTGTGTTTGTTCTGACTATTATTTTTGGAAGTTTGTCTTCGAGTTCTGATATTCGTTCTTCTATTTCATCTGTTCTATTTTTGAGGGATTCCATGGTGTTTTTTATGTGGTCAATTGAGTTTTTCATTTCCAGTATTTCATTCTGGCTTCTCTTTAGCATCTCTAATCCTTGGGCGTGCTTTTCATTCAGATCTTGAATCTGTTTGTTATTACTTCTAAGTAATCTGATTGTTAATTTTCTGAATTCATTTTCTGGCATGACTTCAAATTCTTCTTCTTCAGCCTCTATTATGGATGGTTTAGCCTGCTCCATTGGCAAGTTCATAGGTTCTTCTATATTCTTATTCTGGATTTTTCCTTTGCTCTTTGGCATTTCTGTTTGGCTTAACTTTATGGTTGATTTCCAGCTGCTATGGGCTGCTATGGGTCTGTACCAAAAGCCAGTGTAAGCAGGCAACTCTACCTTCTAGCGTTTGTTTATTTCTGGTAACTTGAGTAGGCTGTTGCAAGGGCTTTGAGGTGCCATGCTCTGCCCCTTGGGGCCAGTTCCCCTGTTCCTTTGTTCACCCTAAAGTGCCTGGGCCTCATTGTTCAGTCCCCCCATCACTGCGCCCCCTGCCCAATGAGTGGAGAGTCACTCCCCGCCACTGAAGTTCCCTCATTTGGAGGGCGAAAGCAGAGTCCGCCCTCTTTCACCTCCTAATGTAAACAAACAAGATGGCTACTCTCTGCCCACTGCAGCTCTGATGTGAGGACGGAGACACCATGGGATCCTGGTGTGTTCGTCCCCCTGGATTGTGTCCTCTTCCCGTGGGCGCTATTCACTTTGTTTTGTTTTTCTTCCCCATTCAACCATGCATGTGTCTCATCCGTTTGTTCCAGGGTGGCAGCGGCTACTGCAGTCATTTCCTAGCTGGTTCCTTTTTTTTTTTTTTTTTTTCGTTCTCTTTCTGCAGTTCTGGGCCCCTCTACCTGGCCCTGGGGTGGACCCTTACACTCTCTGGTGTGCTCCCATGTCACTCTAGCCAACCTTTTGTGGTTCCATCGCCTGACTATCCCCTCTATTCACCAATTTCTCTCTGAACTACTCTACACGACTTGCTGCTATACCACCATTTTGACCTCTCCCTCATTTGTTTTAAATTTGAATTTTTTCTATAATTTAACAGTGATGAATTCATCCTTTCTGTATGGATCTAAGTATAAATTCATTCTTTATTCATACCTTTCAGTTATCCAGTTTTGAAAGTCTCTTCAAATAGAGTTAGTCCCCCAACAATATCCTTAACTTAGTGTGGTTCAAAATTCAGTGAACCAGGAGGACCTACCATTATGGAAAACAAGAATCTTGTAGTTCTTGGAAGATTAAGAATCTTGCAGATCGTGTCATCTCCCTTCCCTCATACTGTTCATTTCAGAAAACATCAGAAAAGAAAATATGCTTTCTCTGGGGGACATCTCCAACTATATTTCCATCAAAGAAAGACGAAACCAGTGAAGTGCAAAGAAAATAGATCCCATTCTATTTTAAAAGATTGCACTAATTTTATGTAGCAGTAAACATCAATTTATTTCACAGTAGATTTCAATTATGTTTCTAATTTGCAAATGTTGCCCTCCAGTAGATCTCAAATTAGAAGGCCAAGCAGTAAGGAAATGCAAGACAATAAAATTGCAATTAGAAATTGTTCTAAAATATTCAATTAACTATTTGGGAACAATTCACCTTACTTATTGATAGAGAGCATATGTGAAATTTGATATATTTTGGATTCTTAACTTTTTATTTGATTTGCTGCTTTCTATTGTCAATTTGGGGGATATCTAATTATATCTGAATCAGACATGAGATGATTGGAATTTGGCTACATTTGAAGATCATGTAAAAAACTATTGGGCTACTATAACAGTAAAGGAACTTGTCTATTTTTTTTAATACCTCGATTTGTTGTGTGTACAATAGAGCACTGGAAGTGAGAAAGTCAATTCTTTATATTCACAACATTGTGAGAAGACATACAAAAGTGGTTTTTGTCTAGTATTTTTGATTTTTTTTCTTATTCTCCCATCATATTTTGTAATCTCTCCAATTTCTAGAAAATTGTGAGTCAGATCAGAATTTACAGTCATAGTTTAAACAATTTGAGAATCATTCTCTTTGTGTGTCATGGTTTCTACAAGTGAAGATAAATGGGGAAAATAGATGCCTGTTCAGGTTATTAGGAAGGCTCACTGAAATAATGAAGAAGAAATTTGCACAGTCCATAGAATAATGCTAGCGTCTTTTCCTTTGTATGTTAAACTTCTTTCCATTTAAACATACTCAACAGAAACTTTCATAGGTTATATATGATGCAAAAGTCATGAACTTAGTGTTCCTTTACTTTTCCTTGTTAAAAGTAACCAACCTAATACCATTATCATGGCACAACAGGTTAAGCTGCCTCCTATAATGCCGGCATTCCATATCAGAGCACTGGTTCACACTCTGGCTGCTCTGCTTCTCTCTCTCTCTCTCTCTCTCTCTCTATTTTTTTTTTTTTTTGACAGATAGAGTTATAGATAGTGAGAAAGAGACAGAGAGAAAGGTCTTCCTTCCTTCTGTGGTTCACTCCCCAAATGGCCACTATAGCCAGCGCTGTGCCAATCTGAAGCCAGGAGCCAGGTACTTCTTACTGGTCTCCCATGTGGGTGCAGGGGCCCAAGCACTTGGCCATCCTCCACTGCCCTCCCAGGCCATAGCAGAGAGCTGGACTGGAAGAGGAGCAACCAAGACTAGAACCCGGTACCCATATGGGATGCTGGCGCCACAGGCAGAGGATTAACAGGCACCGGCCCCAGGCTACTGTGCTTCTGATCCAGCTTCCTGCTAATGTGCCTGGGAAGAAAGTGAAAAATGGTCCCAGTACTTGGGCCCCTACCACATGGGAAACCTGGATGGAGTTCTAGGCTCCTGGCTTTGACCTGGCCCGGCCCCTACTGCTGTGGCTACTTGAGGAATGAACCAGCAGATGGAAGATCTCTTTCTCTCTTTGTCTCTCTGTCACTTTACCTTTCAAATAAATAAACAACACATCTTAAAAAGAAAAGTACCCAACCTTGGGCAAGTATATAGCCTTGTGGTTGAAAATGGTTAAGATGTCATATCCCATACTGGAGTGTCTGGGTCTGATGCAAGGCTCTGGATCCTGATTCCAGCTTCCCACTAATGCAGACTCTGGGAGGCAGTAGTGATAGCTCAAGTAATTGAGTTCATACCAGCCATGTTGGAAACATGGACTGAGTTTCTGCCTGCTTTGGCCCCAGTCCAGTCCTGGGAGGCTGTTGCAGACATGTGGGGAATTAACCAGCTGATAGAAGCTTTTTCTCTCTGTCTGCCTCTCAAATAAAAACAAATTTAAAAGTCCTCAACTTAATGCACACAAAATGCCCATCTGTACTCTTCAATGCATTACCCGGTGCCCTGTCTTCAGGCTGCAGTCCCTTCCCAAGGTGCTTCCATCCCTCCCACAATGCTCTCTGCAAGTCTCCTCGGAATGAAGGACATAACACATCCAGGCATACTGTGAGAATCTATTTGCATATTTACCTCAATGAATGTGAGAATCAATTATGTCCTATACTTCACAGACTATATAACATCCTCAGAGTGGGTTCCTTAAAAGTTTAGGAAAAAATAAGGGGCTAGCATTGTGGTGTAGCAGGTTAAGTGACTCTAGCATCCCATATGGGCACAGGTTCAAGACGGCTGCTTCACTTCTGACCCAACTCCCTGTTAATACACCTGGAAAAGCTGCAGAAGATGAGACAAATCCTTGACCCCTCATACCGACCTGGGAGACCAGGAAGAAGCTCCAGGCTCCCGGCTTCAACTTCAGCTTTGGTCTGGCCCAGCTCCACCATTTTGGCCATTTGGGGAATGAACCAACATTTCTCTCTTTCTCTTTCTCTCTCTCTTTCACTCTCTCTCTCCCTCTCTCCCCCCCTCTCTACAACACTGCTTTTCAAATAAATAAAAAATAAATCTTTTAAAAAACTTTAGGAAAGAATGAAAAGCAAGAAAGCAGTAAGAGAAAAAAAGGAGCAGGAAAGGACATTTCCAGGCTAAAGTTAAACACCAAAGAGCTTTTTCCCCCTTTCACAAGAACCCACTTAAAAAATAAAGCAAACTTTTGTTTCCTTATTGATCAGTGAAGGGTTTTAAAAAATCTGCATCACATCAGTGGAAAGTAAGTTCTGTTTAGGGCCTTTACCAGGCATAAATGTTTTCTCTTGGTTTGTCTTTAATACTTTTGATGAGATTCAGCCAAAACTCCGGATGCTTCAGATCTTCTAAGCTCTCAAAATTCTTCTTCCCCTCATGTAGTAATCAAAGCTCTCCAGGTTACTTTACTCCCTGCAAATGGTCTCACTAGCAGCATTTATGCATGTGGCTGTAATGAAATAACACAGACTTCACTCCATCCAGGCAAGTGCATTGTACCAGATATCTAACTTTAATGAAGTTCCACTGAATAAAGCTTAAACACTAGAGAAACATTGTAAAAATTGCAGGAGGAATTCTGGAGGATCTTGGAAAATTTCCTCTTGACCCTAAACATTTTCTCCAAGTCCGTGCTGAAGTTCAGTGCTAAAGGACAGAATGTGAGGCAGAATACCAAAACTGGTCTTCTGACAATATTACTCAGGGGTTGGCGAGTGCTTTCAAGGATGAAGTGGGGCCAAATCTGGAGTGGCTGGGATACAAGAATCATCTGCTGATGGTCATTTGGTTCTATACCTTGAGGTTACTGGATCTGTAGCCACTTCACCAGTGGAAGAAGTCTCCCACATCACCCAGCCACCTGTGCACTCCCTGTCCTTGATCTTCTCTCCATTTCTGACTTCAGTTACATGGTACCCTATAATCTGATGCCCTACTTCCCTTTCACTGCAAGAAAGGAATCTGTATTGAAAAAGTCCACCTAAACAAGGGAGCCATTATTAAAATTTCCTAGAATGTAGTTTATTCATTCAAAAAGTATTGTTGAATATTCAAGCACTATGGAAAGTAAAAGGAACTCAGATAAAATTCCTGTCCTTGCAGCCTAGTACTTGTAAATATCTTGCAGCTCAGTAGGGATCATTTGTCATGTATTAGTTCATTAGTCTCTCACTAAAGACATTGTCTATTTCCAGTGCTTTAGGATTTAGGTGGGGCAACAAAAAAAAGTGTTTTATGTTTCTTCCATCTTTTGTCAATATTTGATTTGTTTAAAACTAGTATAATGTCATTTTACTTAAACCATATTTGCTTTTATGCAATATAGCTGTCATGTAAAAGCTATTGTCTTATGAAAGTTGGTAAATAAAATGCATTTTCTAAGTAAAATGACATAAGGCTCATTTTCATGTTACCTTTCTATTTTCCCTAAGAAAGTTTGTATCATCCAGCAAAGAAAAGCAGTACAATTTACTTTTTTTTTTTTTTTTTTCAGGCATCCGCTGAGTTTCAGGCAGGAACCATAGTCAATCCAGTCATGGGGATTTCTGCTGAAAACCATGCATTTCAGAGACATACCTGTCTCTTCTCTATTTCCAGATAGAGTGAATGATTTGAGGATTATGCACATTATGAGGGCCCTTGAAATGGAAAATCTGTGGAACACTTGATCATCATCACATGCACAGGCCATATCGCATGATGTCTTTTAACTTCTTTTTAGAACTTTGCTGAGTTTTGCCATGGTGGAATAGAATAGTGCTAGGGGTATATTTTTCCAACAGTATTAATGGACTCACACCAAGTGCAAGCACAAAACACCAGCTTGATCCTTCACGTCAGAGTCTTCTCCGATCCAAGGGTTATATATTATAGATGGTGATTTATCTATGAGTGTTTGATGTATAAACATGAAGTACTAAAAACAATCACCTAGTCTGTGGGACTGTGTTATATTTAAAATAAAACAAAATTTTCATTTACTGAGATTTTTATTGGATCAGCTAGCACTGTCAATGTGCCTTTTGTCAATTTTTCAGTGAACTTGTCAAAGCCAAATAGAAGGATTTTTCAGGGAGTATTATTCTGTATGTAAACACAGTGCTATTTATTCACCCAAGAACATAGTTTCATGAAAACCAAATTATTACTGTGCCAAGCAGTTTTTTCAAAGGCTTCTGGAGGTCTATATAATTTTTTTCAATGTATTTTGTTTTTAGAGGGATGATGGTGATTCTTTCCTATAGATGAAGTGGAAGTAACAGACTCCAATCTATACGACTATAAGGAAACATAAAGCACAGTTCGACCCTTCTTGGCCACCTCTAACTCAAATCAATATTGCACTATAACCAAACATAATCAAATCATTTGCAGTGTTAAGACTCAGAGGATTGCAAAAGGCTCAGTAGGGAGTGTAAGGGCTCTTTTGATTCTTTCAGATTTACAGGGAGTTGCCTCATCCTAATGCCTCTAACTCAAACTGAAACCACTCCAAAAAGAGAGAAATGGGATATTAAGAAGTAGATGACCTTTGAATCTATTTACACCTCTCGGTAAAAACAGCAGTGTGGCTGAGAGGAGTTGTGAAGGCTACTCTGTAATAAGAATCTCGTGTTTCTTGCACCTGCTTGAAGGATGTTAAGAACCACAGGAAACTTTTCACAATGCTGTACTTCTATCTCTCAGGAAAATTCTACCTTCAAACAAACAAAAAAATCTATTATTTTGCTTTGTTTTGTTCCATTTTTCAAGAATAAAATCATCTCACCATCCTGCTCTATTATTGTCTCCAGTAATCAGACTCTATCTGGGGCCTGTCAAAAACACTGTGCCAGTTAGCCATCAAATCACTTTGATTAAATTCAATAAATAAGGCAGTAAAAATGGTTTATGGTTTATTAAAAGTGCAATTGATTACATACTAAAATATTCAGAAGCCTCTAAATAAATTAAGTAGTTAGAAAACTCAATATTTTCAGACAGGGTAATTTTATCCTATAAGTATACTGCATAAAAACTATCTCCTCATAGACATATATGTTCATCCTTATGAGATAAAAGCTAAAGGCTTAAAAAGAAACTTCATTCATTTAAGTCTAACCCATTCCAGCTTTAATCACATACATCTTTAGTGTTAAAACACTCCCAAATGAGAGTTTCAAAAACCCCATTAACCTATCCCTGGGTCTTATAAAAACAATTAAGATGTTCTTCTTACCTTCACTTAAATCCTTTCTCATGTCTCTAATCTTAGGAAATGAAGGGAATTTGAGCCAGTTAGAAGCATAATGAACATGCTATTTTTGGGTGTTTGGTACATAAAGCTCTCCACCTCACTACAAGATGGACTCTTTCTAAGATCACCCATGTCCAGAATACTGCCATTTCCAATTCCTTCCTTTAAGTCCTCAACTCAAGTGATTATATTTCAGAAGCTAACGCACAATTCATGTTATCTGATCTTCCCACACCACTCCACATTTGGTTTTCTGCTTCTACTTCCTTTTCTTTCTTCTGTTCACTAACTCTAGTGAACTCAGGTTTTGGATGATATCACCAGCCCCAGTGGTTCCATTAACCAGTTGATATTAAGTCTTAGATTGATACTTGGGCTTTAGCTTTTCTCCTAAGTTCCAAACACACTTCCTAATGCATCCTAGAAGTAGCAAGATTCTAAAAAGTATCTCACACCTAACAAGTTTTTGTCCTTCCAAGCCTGCTATGTCTTGATTCGTGACATAGAAATTGTCCAAGCCAAGGATCTCAGAATCTCCTAATTGCTGCAGCATCTCCTGAATCCTCATCCTTTATATTGTTAACCAGATTACATTTCTTATGTTCCTAAAATGCCTCTCAAGTCATCTATTTTTCCATTTCCACTACCATTGGGTTGGCTCTGCCTTCAGAGTCTTTCACTTAGTCTACTTCAATAGTTGGTCAAATCATTAATGTTAATTTTGAAAATTTGTTTTTACTCATTTTTGTTTGAAAGCCAGATACAGACAGACATAGATATATCATCTGCTGCTTCACCTGTTTCATCTATTATGAAATGCTTGAAACAGCCAAGACTGAGCCAGGTCTAGGCCAGAATCCCAGAAGATAATCAGGATTGCCTACATGGGAATCAGCGATACAAATACTTGAGCCAATACCTACTGCCTCTTTGGATGCACATGAGAAAGAAGACAGAATGGGAAGTGGAGTCAGGATTCCAATGCAGGCATTCCAAATAGGGTTATAGTATCCCAAGCAGTGTCTTACCATTATACCATTATGCCAAATGCCTGACCCCTTATCACCTTTTTTATTTATTTATTTATTTATTGACAAGCAGAGTGGACAGTGAGAGAGAGAGACAGAGAGAAAGGTCTTCCTTTTGCCGTTGGCTCACCCTCCAATGGCCGCCACGACCAGTGCGCTGCAGCTGGCGCACCGCACTGATCCGATGGCAGGAGCCAGGTGCTTCTCCTGGTCTCCCATGGGGTGCAGGGCCCAAGCACTTGGGCCATCCTCCACTGCACTCCCTGGCCACAGCAGAGAGCTGGCCTGGAAGAGGGGCAACCGGGACAGAATCCGCCACCCCGACCAGGACTAGAACCCGGTGTGCCGGCGCCGCTAGGCGGAGGATTAGCCTAGTGAGCCACGGTGCTGGCTTATCATGTTTCTTAAACCCATCCAATCTCCTTGAATTTATGCCTCAGATTTCTTTTTAAAGTGTAAATACACTTTGTAAAACAAAAAGTGAAATGATAAAATCTTTTTTGATGGCTCACTTTTGCCTACATTTATAGATTCAACCAACCTATCTTGAGCACATCAGATCTATAAGACTCTCTAATAGGTGCTGTGGCATCCAGTATGTTTGAATATTATCACAAGGGGAAGCAGGAAAAGTGCGTTCTCATATACCATATGAATCTATCAATTTCCTCTCTTTTCCTGTTTTCATCTATAAAGGAGAGGGTTGAATTAGATGTTGTCTAATGATGCTTTAGCCTCAGACATCTTTTTCAGAAGTACAGTTCAATAATAAAATAATGTCAACTGACAAGTTAGGCTGTTCTGGAAAAACATTATACATATTAAGAGCTTAATTCTTTAATTCTACCAATCAACAAATGTCCATTTGGAGTAATCTGTTCTTCGTCAGGAAATCAGGGAGATAAGAAGATTCAGTTATCAGTTCTAATTACCTAGGAACTTTTGATATAGTTGTGAAAAGAGAGACTAGATTATAACCTATGGTTTAAAATACTGATAATCAATATACTTAAAAACAACATACTTAAATAAATTGACAAATAATATAAAATGGTTAAATCTTCAGTGCAGAATTCTAAACATTTTGTGAACATACTTGCCCTCAAGGATGTGAAGCTACCCACTCCTAAACTGTGGGGTACACACAATGATTTTCTTCCAAAGAGTACATTGTGACAAGATGGAGGTGGAGCACAGTAACTTTACAGTGAAGAAATTTAACAAAAACATCCTCAGCCAGGTAGTCAAAGTTAACATCCACAGGGAAAATTCATATTGACAGCATGCACCCCTGATATGATGTGATGAACATAGCATTTCATTTCTGTAGTCTTCTTCCTAAAACTCATAATTGTAGTTTAAACATGAGTCAAACAGCAAAGAAACTCAAACTAATGGACATTCTACAAAACACCTCATCAAGCCTCCTCAAAACTTTCAAGGTCATAAAAACAAGGAGAGCCCAAGATACTATCCTTGTCAAGAAGAGTCCAAGAAGATGTAGTTCAATATGGAATCCCAGATGGATTACTGCAGAAAAAAAGGCATTTGACAAAAACAGAACAGATCTCAGCAGAATTCAATTATATAATACATTATCATTAACTAAAGTGACCATGCTATATTTGCGTCTCCAGAATTCATTCATTTTATCAGTTTATAACCTTTGACCAACATTTCCCCTTTAGCAAAGAGAGGGCACTAATGTTCTTAGCACACACACATACATGATAACTAAGGTGATCTAGTACTTTCAGGATAGGAATCATCTTACAACATATACATATGCGGGTAAGTCAAAGAGTTCATGGGAACTGAAATTAAAGATTAGTTAATTTGGGTGCAAAAAAACTTTGAAATCCACACACTGCTTTTTCATAATTTGCATGTTCCATGAAGTTTTAAAATTACCTCTTATATTGAGATATCACATTGAATATCTGAGATGTATGGGATTTTTTTTATTTGTCAATTATACCTCAATAGAGTTGGGAAATTTTTGAAAAAAAATTTGGATAATGTATGGACTTTTACTAATAATTAAAGAATTGACATTGGTTCCTTAATTATGACAGATGGACACTATTGATGTAAGATGTTAATTATAGCAGAAATTGAGTGCTGAGTAAATGACTTTCTATTCTATCTCCTCTTTTTTTTTGTAAATATAAAACCATTCTTTAAAAAGCGCTTATTTGAAAGATAGAAAACACATGCATTCAACATACCTTATTTGAATGGTGTGCATAGAGCATGCTACAGAATTTAAACTGCTGACTGAATACGAGGGTAATTAAGAGGAAGATGAAGTCACTTCTAGTTGAGTAGGGCAGGAGAATATGATAGAGGAAGGAGTTCAAAGTAAGCTACATTTAGTTTACAACATATGGATAAGTTTTATTTATGCCAACATGGCAGGGACATTTCTCTGGGAGCAGAAGAGAAATAAAAATAGAGTAATCAACAGGAACAGAATCTGCATAGATCATGTGAGTGGAATTATAGTATAAAGTATCCGTACAAAAGTACTCAGCTGGGAGATGACTCAGTCAACAATTGATTTAGATCAGTGCTATGGACTGAATGCTTGCATACCCTCAAAATCATGTCTTGAAGTCCTAATCCATGATGATACTTGGATAGCATCATTCAAAGTAATTAGCTTTAAATGTCATCTTGAGGGTAGAACCTCCGCGATGGGATTTGTGTCCTTTTAAAAACAAGAGACCAGATCTCTCTCTTTTTCAACATGTGAGTAACACAGTGTGAAGCAACTATCTACAAGCCAGGATGGGGACCATCATCAAGACCCTGGCCATTATATCACCCTGACTGGGGACTCCTCAGCCTCCAGAGCTTGGAGGGAAAAATGCATTGTTTACACCACTTCATCTGTGGTATTTTGTTCAAGTGGCCTAAGTACACTAAGACAGTCAGCTGCCTATTACAATGACCAGCACAGTCTCTGCATTATGAGTGGTTCTGTTTGTAAGACAGATAGTAAAACCTGACAGACAATGTTCCTTAGGTCCAGTGAAAGCCTTCCAACTCACAATATACCCTCCTTCCTGTGAAGGACTGTCAACTTATAATAAACCCATATGATAGCATTTCCTGAATAGTACCAATGAAAAAAATCATAATGTGTTTCACTTTCTCTAAAGAAAGTGCAACAGTTAGAGAGAAATCATTTTTGCTTCTAATGAGGCTGAAAGTGATAAAGACATCTCTATAAGTGTAAGATTCTGTATTATAAGGTAGAAGATACAGGATGAGAAGCTACTTTTCTTAGCTACATTGTGAAGGTCTTCAGACAAGCATCATTTAATGCATTTCTTTTTTTCCTCATTAACACCAGCCAGTCCATCACTGATCTCATCCTAAATACTGGGGTGAGATCAGAAATATAGACAGAAAAATATTTAAGAATTAGTAATGTTGGGATGATTTAGCATTGAGGCACACTTTGATATTGGACTTTGGGATATGGATGAAAGGCATACCATTTAAGATATGAGATTAGCCTGAAGAGATAAATAACATTATCCATTAGCACAATACAATTATCTAAGTAGTTGAACTTGGGCTTGATAGTTTGTCATTAAAGTCTAAGTAATTCAACCTAATGCACAAGGCTTAAAGGAATAAACATGAGTGCCAAGAAATATTTGAAGGCTACTGGGATAAAAGCACTGTCATTATATGAGAAGTAAAAATAAGACAGAGTATAAACCATTGAGTTCTAAACTGGATGATACTGAGGACAGAGCCCAGACTTCTCAGGGAGATGATCAGTAGAGGCCAGAGAAGACAAATGCTCCATCCAAACTAGAGTTGAATCAGGATTCCAAATCCTGCAGAATAATTGAAATATTGAACAAGAACCCGAGACCAAACCAATAAGACAGAGATTCAACAAAGGCTGAGCCTTTGTGAAGGTTTAGCTGTGAGTTTACATCAATGACAGTGAATCTCAGACTACATAATCCAACTCTAGACCCATTCATAGTTGGCAAAGAAGTTTCCATTTTTTATTTGGCTTGCTCAGCACAGGATTAGATGCTGAGTATGGCCAACCCTTAAGAAAGGGGTTTCCTGTGTCCACATTTGGGCAAGGCAAGAGAGGTCAGGAGTTGGCAAACAGAATGTGTAGCCACACAAAGGAAGGGTGGGTCCCAAGAAGACACAAGGAGCCAGAAGGAAGGGTGGGTCCCAAGAAGACACAATGAGTCAGACTGAGAGTTCTGTGGCCACCTTGCAGCTGTAGCTCTTCCCAAGTGTCACTCATATATAAGAAATCTACATGAAACAAATATATGGCAAGATTCAGGCAAACAAAGATAAAACACAACTTTTCAGATAACAAGTGCCTGGAGTCTCTCTTGCTTGAAAGGATAGTACCGTCTACAAAACATTAAGTCTTAAAAAGAAGGCAAAGAGGAAACTGATTTTGTTCTTCCTATAAAGGAACTATAGAAAATTGGGATAGGATACATAGCTACACTTTAATTTTGGTCCAACAGAACCTTACTGTATAGAACACTTGTTTAAAAAATTGCCCTCAAGATAAAAGAGATTTCCCAACCATATATCTGTATATTCTACCTGTGTTAAAGTATCATATAAAGTCAAACAATCTGAGGGCTCATTGGGTTCTCTTAAAATCAAGTCAGTCAAATACTATTATTTTACAGGTCCCCACGGTGATTTATCCAGAAGGCACATTCTCTTGACTGAAAGTAAAATGTTTATCCCTGTGTCTAATTACTTTTTCTAGGGCACCTGGCAGATAGTGGCAGTAGCCATGCTGCGAAAGTGAAACTAAGAGTCAGATCATTTGCTAGCATGGGAGAAGGATATCTTGGCAATCTGGAAAGTACATTTGTTCCCAACAGTTCTAAAACAATGTTAGCAGTCTCCATTTTGTTCCCCCCCCCCAAAAAAAAAAAATCCCCAACACGTTGGGTTATACAGGACTATATTTGGTAGTGTGAGCCAAGGGATGTGAGGCTGCTTGTAAGTCAACACCTGGGATGGATAAGACATCCTTTTCTGACGAAATGATGAACTGATGAATTGATCCCACTAGTGAGGATTAGCTCATGCCCCTTCATCTGGGACCAAGGAGCGGGGAACAGTCTCCCATCACAGCAGGGTCTGCGTGATAATACACCAGTTATGGATACTGTCCTAAAACACTTTGTATATCAATTCCATCTCTAGGACTTCCTTTTATTTTCAATTATTTTTTAAAATAAAATTTTATTTTGGTTTGGCTCATTTCAAAGGTCAAAGATGTGGGGGTACTGGCAGGGGGAATGGAGACTGGAGGGAAATGCCAAGCTGTTGGTCCCCCCCTTCTTCCTAATGCATGGTGGTCAACAGTGTACAAAGGAGTGCTTCTGGGCAAGGGACCGGAGAAGGATGATTTACTGAGAGTGGGTAAAATGACTCAGGCACATGGGTTTATACCACAACATCTGCTTCACAGACCCTCAGCAGTGGAGATAACAACAGGAAGCCAGACAGCCTTGAAGGTTAGGAAACAAACTCTCAGTTTGATCAACAACGCAATGGCACTAAAGCAACTGCAGGTTGGGTTTAGATTATCTTTTCAAGGGATCCGGAAAGTAAAGTGAAAAGTTCATGTGTCCTTCTACTCAAGAAACCAACTTGCAGTTCCAAACATAGCTGTGCAAGTCTCTGATTACCTGTGAATGCTGTGTATTTGCTTCTCTTCCCTCTGGTCTTTTGGAACAGGAAACTCTTCTGTGAGTGAGATAAAGCCTGTTCTTGATTCTGAGGAAAATGTGCCAGCTCCTCAACCAAGGACCCTGAGGAACACAATAAACATTTGCTCACTTACAGTCCATTGCTCAATATTGCTCAATCCCCCAGACCTAGAACACCTAGATGCACTCATGAGCATGCAAGGCCTTGGATTTTATTTCCATGTACTTGGATTTCTGGATTCAGAAAGGCCTAAAACGTATGTACAAAAGCATGTTTACATCTAAACATTCGTGTGGCATATACAAATATGACTGTACTTTGAAAAGTCATAGGAATGAAAAATGTGGCTGAATAAAATATATAACAGAGTTATGGAAAATATTAATTTTCATAAATTTATATTACAGCATGAATCTTCTTTCTTAAACATATTTATATTCTCATTTCTTCAATAGCTCACTCTACAGAGATCAATTAGCAAATCTCATCTTCTAAAATTAAATTTTAGTTTCCATGTCTTTAAGAGAAGAAGATAGATAATATAGATATTAAATTTCATGTTTATTGAGTTAAGAGTAGAATGAAATGCAGAGAGGATCTGAATTTTTTCACATAGTTGATTTTTACATAACCCATTTCTACAAATAATTCTTTGGGAAAAGATTTGTTAAAATTGTATGGCAATAATACCGACTTAGCATAGAAATGAATATACCATATTTTGAGCACTTAGGGAAGTATTACTCTCTTCAAGACAAAATTTTAAAGCAATAAGTTCACTACACAATTGCAGAGTCAAACAGCTACTCAATTCAATAAACACTGACTCAAAACGCCACACAGCGCTTTAAATGGATCAGGTTGAAGTTCATGGTGCTTCCTCTCAGCCAGACTTTATGTTAAGAAAACAGGATCAGGGCCAGCATTGTGGCATAGTGGGTAAATTGGTGGCCTGTAATGCCAGCATTTTATATGGGCACCGGGTTCAAGTCCTGGCTGTTCCACTTCTTACACTGCTCTCTGCTAATGTACCTAGGAAACCAGCAGAAGATGCCCCTAACTTTTTGGGCCCCTACACCTATGTGCCAGACCTGGAAGAAGCTCTTGGCTTCAATCTGGTCCAGTGCGGCCATTTGGGGAGTGAACCAGCGGATGGAAGACCTCTTTCTCAGTCTCTCCCTCTTTCTCTCTCAAACTCTACCTTTCAAGTAAATAAAAATAAATCCTTTCTAATAAAAATAAATCTTTTGAAAAAAAAAAAAGAAATGATCAGAAGCAGGTGGGTGCAGCTTAAAAAACATGACAGTATCTCTTGAAATATTACATTTATTCTATGACATAGTTTTTGTTGTTAATTATCAACAAGGGAACAGAAAAACACTTTGTACTGAGATTCAGATAAACTTAACAACAAATTAAAGTGAAGATCAAATTGACAGTGCATCTTAGCTTGCCTTTTGTTAAATCTATTATATTTCAAGATACTAAGGAAAATAATGAGTGAATTTTATAATTGTCCCGCAACACATAAAACTATGAAAGACTTATTAACCGATTTTTAAAGGTTGTACATATACTCTTCTAACTGCTGGTGGGGGAAATCTCTATTGGATTATTTGGAGAATGCACTGTCTTCTGAAGCTCACTCACTATGTGAAAAATGCAGAAGGAGGCAGGGACCTGGGGAACAGAGAGGGGTCAGGAGAGGACAGCCTTCCCTGGGTTGCTGTGGGCCAGTCTCCTGGAGTGAACCAACAGAAGAGGAAGACCCTTCTCTCTGTCTCTCTTTCACTGTCTAACTCTGCCTGTCAAAAAAAAAAAAAAAAAAAAAAAAAAAAAAAACTCCATGTTGCTCTCAGATGTATCACACTGGCATTTTTGATATCACTCACATCTAGGTCTACCTTCATCAGTAGCCCTCAAAGTTTAAAATGTGATGATGTTCTTTTTCTGATTCTTCCCTTCCCTTAGGCACAGTTGTGCACTTCCAGTGTAACAGTAAATAATCTGATATACCAACTACTCCATTAAGTGCTATGAATTATTCAGCAGTGGTGATGACCTTTTTATAAAAGAGAGATTAAGAGAGAGAGGAAGGGAGGAAAGATGTAAGAAAGAAGGAGAGAAGGGGGAAGGAAAGAAGAAAGGAATGGAGAGAAGGAGAAAGGGAGAGAGGGAGAGACAAAGTGAATAGAGAAGAGATTTCCCAAATCTAAAAGAACACTAGTAACATTCCAGATACCACTTGGGTGAGATGGATCTGCATAGAGCCATGTGTTGATGGAGATGGGAGTCTGGGGGAAATATTAGGTTCCCTTTTTGATATTTCCTATCTACCCCAATTAAATGGTGGCCTATTTTATTTACACTCAACAACAACACTTACTGTCACCCTGCTGTGTCCATCAAACAAGACTTTTCCCCAATACAATAGGAATCTACTCTTGCCCTCTACTACTTATTTACTTGGGAGACTTCTGAGGGGCACATCCATAGTTGTCTCTTTAAGCAGCTGTGTTATAATCCTGATTTTTCATTACAAAACCTGAATTATCCATTATCAGTTTTAGGACTTTAATGAATCACTGAAATTCTTCTGAATTGCAAATTTCCTCTTCTAGGCAGCAGATGATGGCCCAGTACTTGTGTTACTATCATCCATGTGAAGGATCCTGGTTCTGGCTTCAGCCTGGCCCAGCCCTGGTTGTTGTGGGCATTTGAGGTATGAACCTGTAGACAGGAGACCAATCTCTTGCTCTTTCTCTGTCACTCCGCCTTTCAACTAAATACATATGTTTTAAAAAATTTTTGTCCTGTGAAATTTGTAAAATAATGCCTATCTCACAAGCCTTACGTCTTACAGCAGTTGTAGGTTGAAGATCAGCAGACATAGAGTTTAAAGCGAAGAGGAAAAATCAATGTCAACTCGAGCAAAACATGAAGTTAAATTACAAAGACTATCTGTAAAGCCTCAAAGAAATGTGTGTCATATTATCCAAGCTTAGCAGGAAAGAGTATCTGATTATTGATCTCTATCATGAGAGCCAAGTACAATTGTGGCAACATCAGTTGGATGTAAACACCATTTCTGATATAAGGTGTTATTTAATATTTAACATTCAAGTGCCCATCTCTGGTGTCATGACTGAATCTATCCAGTCTGCTCTCTCAGTGTTATGGATTCATCAGCTCTGTAAGTTATTTAGTCAATGAGCAGTCATTTAAATAAAATATCAGTTAGTAAGTGAAAACACCTCTGTATGTCATCATCTTTCCTTATATTCTAAAGCAGATAATCTCTGGTAAAATCATACCAATAAAAGACATCCAGGAAAATTACTTTTATAAAAAAATTAATACTTTAATCTGGTTTGTTTTAATTATTTATTGGCAGAAGGCAATATTGACACTGTTTTTCTTTTTCACAAGTAATGTGAACTGCTTGATTAAAAAAAGAATTTGAATGCAGTAAAATAAAGATACTAGAGAAGTAAAGAAGGAAGTTTCAAATTAAAGAAAAATGGCATAGAAAAGGAAATGCAGATCAAAGTGATTGGGTTATGAAGAGAAGATGAGACCAAAGAAATGGCAGATAACAGAGGAAAGACCAAAGACATGTTGAAGAGGAGTTAGAAGGGAGGAAGTTGGAAGAAAATACAAGTATGTTTTCATTTATACTACTCCGGAAAGATATTTTAAAGGGATCATGATGTCACTTCTATGTCAGTTTTGCAAATAGATTTCAAAAAACATAGTTGGATTCATTTTTCCATCAGGAACAGATTATTTTTGAGTGTAAATTTGCGTGTACATATACATACATTTATAACTTGAATAGTTATAAGTGTATATAGATATCTACCTATATTTATAGACAGATGGAAATGAATAATCTTCAAAAAGTTCATCAAAATGAATATCATGAAAAACTACACATGTATTTTTGCAATAAAATAAACTTATCTTTTAATTCCATTTTTCCATGAACTTTTTGAAGTACGTGTGTGTGTGTGTGTGTGTGAGAGAGAGAGAGAGAGAATAGATCAAGTTTTACACACATTAAAATTGTTTAACTTTTTAAAAATCACAGCTTACTTAGAGTACCCTTCAGAATATTCCAGAAAACTTAACTAAGGAGAATTAGTAAGATGTTGGTATAGCATCAGGAAGTTCCGATTCATGCAGGGAAAAATAGATAATTAGTTACAGAGGGGATACAAGCTGGTGGCAGAATCACGAGAAGTTCATGCAGAGTGGCCCAAGAGTCCACCAGAGACTGCTCAGGTCCAGACTGGGGGAGCAAAGACGTGGGAGAAGTGGCAAATATGCACCCAGCAAACCAGGTAAGAGGTAGCAAGTCTACAGAGCTGTGAACAGTGGAGGGCAGGGAAACTTGGCAAACTGCACTGCCTTTGAAACTCCAAGCAGGAAAAAGGATAAATTGTAGGGGAAAAGGCTGGGCATGCCACGGTCCTTCTGTGTCTCACCCCCTCCCCACAACCGGACCTACAGCCAGTGGAGAGAAGCCATATTGATTGTTTACATTTTCAAGTGTAAGCAGGGGACAAACACATCTGCCTCCCATGCACACACCCATCAATTGTGGGGGCCACCTCACAACACACCAAACCCAGCAACAAGAATCACAACATTTCACGGTGATTTCCTCCCCACCACAGAAATTGTACAGCCAGGAGCAGTGCTAAACAGTGAAAACCTAAGCTTGTCTCATGCACCAGTGAGAAGCCCACCCAGCCCCCAGTAGGGGGACTTAGTGCACCAAAGCCCTGGTACCTGCCTCCATCATGATCTGGAAGTAAGCAGAGCTCCAGGAGGCAGGGCTGTGTGCTTCCACTTGCAAGACACACTCCCAAAACAGCTCATAGCAAAGGGAAATCAATTTAAAAATAAAATCAACCAGAAATCAACCAGAAATGCCAAAGAACAAAGGAAAAATCCTGAATAAGATTAAGGAAGACTTTATGAATTCATCAGAGGACCGATATAATTCCTCAATATTGGAGACTGAAGAAGGGATAGAGGATATGACAAAAAAGGAATTCAGAAAATTAATAGATTACTTAGAAGCAATCAGAAACAAATCCATGATCTAAATGAAAAGCACCCCCAAGAAACTGAGATTTTAAAGAGAAGCCCATGAAATACTGGAAATGAAGACTGCAATAGACCAAATAAAAAATGCAGTGGAATCTTTTAGCAATACAACAGATGAAACAGAAGAACAAATATAAGAACTAGAAGAGAAAATTTTGGAAATAATACAGTCAGACCAAATACAAGAAGAAATTAGAAAATTTAAAATCACAGTTGGACAGTTACAAGATTCTATCAACTGACCAAACTTATGGATCCTAGGAATTCCAGACATGCAGAAAGAGAGACGGGATTAGAAAGCCTTCTTAATGAAATAATAAAGGAGAATTTCTACAATTTGGAGAAAGAAAGAGACATCCAAATACAAGAGATATATAGAACTCCCAATAGACAGGATCAGAAAAGAACTTCACCATGACACATTGCAGCAAAACTTAGCTCAGTGAAACACAAAGAATAGATCTTAAAATGTGCAGGAGAGAAACGATAAATCACATTCAGGGGAAACCCAATTAACTCACCTCAGACATCACAAACCCTACCAACAAGGAGACAAAGGCAAGACATATTCCAAGGCCAAAGACAAAAAAAAACTGTCAACTCAGAATACTGTACTCTGCAAAACTCTCATTTATGAACGAAGAAGAAATAAGGATCTTCCACAACAACCAGAAATTGAAAGAATCTGCAAACACTAGCCCAGCCTTACATAAGATGCTCAAGGATGTGCTATAAAGAGAAACACAGATACAGGGACATCACTACAATAGAAAATGAATGCAGAAAAGGACCCAGCAAAAGTACAAATGAAATACAAAATACATAAACAAGACTATTTATGGAAGCATGGCAGGGCAAAGAAGGTATTTAACAATAGTCACACTGAATGTAAATGGTCTTAACTCCCCAATTCAAAGACACAGACTGGCTGAATGAATTAAAAAGGAAACCTATCTATTTGCTGCCTAGAAGAAACACACCTTACCAACAAAGATGCATGCAGACTGAAAGTGAATGGATAGAAAAAGATAATCCATGCTAATAGAAACCAAAAAAAGAGCTTGTGCGGCCATCCTAATATCAGACAAAATAGACTTTAACACAAAACCTATTACAAGAGACAAAGAAGGACATTATATAATGATTAAAGAATTAATTCAATAGGAAGATGTGACTATTATAAATGTATATGCACCTATTTATGGGGCACCTGGCTATTTAAAAGAATTGTTAAGAGATTTAAAGGGAGAAATAGACCCAAGACAATAATAATGGGGGACTTCAATGCCCCACTTTCAGCAATGGACAGATCAACCAAACAGAAAATCAACAGGAAAACAACAGAGCTAATTGACACCATAGATCAAACAGGTCTAGCAGATATCTACAAAACCTTCCACCCCATAGAAACCAAAAAAAGAGCTGGTGTGGCCATCTTAATATCAACAAAATAGATTTTAACAAAAAAAAAACTATTAAAAGAGACAAAGAAGGACTCTCTCTCTCTCTCTCTCTCTCTCTCTCTCTCTATATATATATATATATAATGATTAAAGGATCAATTCAATAGGAAGAAGCCGCAGCCATACAGTACACATTTTATTCTCCAGTGCATGGATCTTTCTCTAGGATTGACCATATGGTAGGCCATAAAGTTAGTCTCAGCAAATTCAAAAAAATCGAAATCATACTATGCATCTTCTCAGACCACAGTGAATGAAGCTGGAAATTAACAACTCAAGAATCTTTACATCATATGCAAACACATGTAGAATGAACAACATATTTCTGAATGAGCAATGGGTCATAGAGGAAATCGAAAGAGAAATCAAAAAATTTCTGGAAACAAATGAAGATGGCAATACAACATACCAGAATTTGTGAGATACAACAAAGCAGTGTTAAGAAGAAATTGGTGCCTATATAGCAATTGGTGTCTACATCAAGAAACTAAAAAGGCACAAAATAAAAGAACTATCTATGTACCTCAAGGATCTAGAAAAAACAACAGAAAACCAAACCCAAAATTAGTAGAAGAAAAGAAATAATTAAAATTAGAGAAGAAAATAACAAAATTGAAACCAAAAATACAATACAAACGATCAGGAAAATGAAGAGCTGGTTTTTTGAAAAAATAATCAAAATGTACACACCATTGGCCCAACTAACTGAAAAAAGGATAGAGAAGACCTAAATGAATAAAATTAGGGATGAAAAAGGAAATATACAACAGATACCACAGAAATAAAAAGAATCATCAAGAATTACTACAAAGAGCTGTATGCAAACTGGGAAACCTAGAAGAAATGGATATATCCCTGGACACATACAACCTAATTAAATTGAGCCATGAAGACACAAAAACCTAAGCAGACCCATAACCAACAGAGAAATTGAATCAGTAATAAAGACACTTCCAACAAAGAAAAGCCCAGAACTGGATGGCTTCACTGCTGAATTCTAACAGACATTTAAAGAACTAACTCCAATTCTTCTCAAATTATTCAAAACAATTTCAAGAGAGGGAATGCTCCCAAATTCCTTCTATGAAGCCAGGATTACCTTAATCCCTAAACCTGAAAAAGATGCAACAGAGAAAAAAAACTACAGAACAATTTCCATGATGAACATAGATGTAAAAATTCTCAAAAAAATTCTGGTCCATTGAATCCAACAACACATCAAAAAAAAATAATAATTCACCAGGACCAAGTGGGATTTATCCCTGATATGCATGAATGGTTCAATATTCAGAAATCCATCAACGTGATACATTGCATTAAAAATGAAGAACAAAAGCCATATGATTATCTCAATAGACAAAGAAAAAGTATTTGATAAAATTCAACACTCTTTCATGATGAAAACTCTAAGAAAATTGGGTATAGAAGAAACATTCCTCAACACAATCAAGGCAATTTTTGACAAACCCATGGCCAGCATCCTATTGAGTGGGGAAAAGTTGGAAGGATTTCCACTGAGATTCAGAACTAGACAAGGATACCCTCTGTCACCACTGCTATTCAATATAGTCCTGGAAATTTTAGCCAGAGTCATTAGGTAAGAAATAGGAATCAAAGGGATACAAATTGGGAAGGAGGAAGTCAAACTATCCCTATTGGCAGGTGACGTGATTCTTTATTTAGGGGATCCAAAGAACTCTACTAAGAGACTATTGGAACTCATAGAAGAGTTTGGTAAAGCAGCAAGATGTAAAGTCAATATGCAAAAATCAACAGCCTTTGTATACATAGACAATGCCACAGTTGAGAAAGAACTAAGATCAATCTCTTTCACAATAACTACAAAAAAAAATCCAATACCTTGGAATAAATTTAACCAAGGATATCAAAGATCTCTATGATGAGAATTACAAAACATTAAAGAAACAAATAGAAGAAGACACAAAAAATAGAAAAATATTCCATGTGCATGGACTGGAAGAATCAATATCATCAAAATATCCATTCTTCCAAAAGTAATTTATAGATTCAATGTGATACCAATCAAAATACCAAATACATTCTTCTCAGATCTAGAAAAAATGATGCTGAAATTTATATGGAGGCACAGGAGACCTCAAATAGCTAAAGCAATATTCTACAACAAAAACAAAGCCAGAGGCATCACAATACCAGATTTGAAGACATACTACAATGCAGTTATAATCAAAACAATTTTGTACCAGTAAAAAAGCAGATGGATAGACCAATGGAACAAAATAGAAACACCAGAAATCAATCCAAACATCTACACCCAAGTTATATTTGACAAAGGAGCTAAAAGGAATCCGTGGAGCAAGAATAGTCTCTTCTACAAATGGTGCTGGGAAAACTGGATTTCCCTTACACAAAATCCACTCAACATGGACTAAAGATCTAAATCTACAACCTGACACAATCAAATTAATTGAGAATGTTGGGGAAACCCTGCAAGACACTGGCATAGGAAAAGAATTCCTAGAAAAGACCACAGAGCAATCAAGGCTAAAATTAACAAATGGGATTACTTCAAATTGAGAAGCTTCTGTATGGTAAAAGAAACAGTCTGGGAAGTGAAGAGACAATGGACAGAATGGGAGAAATTATTTGCAAAATGTGCAACTGACAAAGGATTAATAACCAGAATCTACAAAGAGATTAAAAATTTCCACAACGAAACAAAAAAAAAGAAAAACAATTAAGAGATGGGCAAAGGACTTAAACATTTTTCAAAAGAGAAAATCCAAATGTCCAATGGGCACATGAAAAAATGTTCAGGATTACTAGCTGTCAGGAAAATGCAAATCAAAACTACAATGAGGTTTCGTATCACTCTAGAGAATGGCTCTCATACAGAAATCAACAAAAAATGCTGAAGAGGATGTGGGAAAAAGGGACACTAATTCACTGTTGGTGGGAATGTAAACTAGTTAAGCCATTATGGAAGGCAGTTTGGAGATACCTCAAAAATCTGAATATAGACTTACCACATGACCCAGCTATCCCACCCCTGGGAATTTACCCAAGGGAAATGAAATCAGCAAACAAAAGAGATATCTGCACCTCCATGTTTACTGCAGATCAATTCACAATAGCTAAGACATGGAATCAACCTAAATGCCCATCAACTGAAGACTGGATAAAGAAAGTATGGGATATGTACTCTATATAATATTATACAGCAGTAAAAAAAATTGAAATCCAGTCATTTGCAACAAAATGGGGAATGTGGAAAACTTAATAATTAGTGAAATAAGCCAGTTTCAATGGGACAAATACTGTATGTTCGCCCTGACCTGTGAGAATTAATAGAGCACCTAAAATGAAAGCTGTAGAAGTGAAATTGAAACTTTGAGAAACAATGACTTGAACAGCCCTTGTCTTGACTGTCATGGAGCAGTTTTTTATGTTTATTTTTATTTATTTATTTATTTTTTCTTTTCTCTTCTTCATACTACAGGTTGAACTCCTAACAATGTTTTAATCATATGCATATAAAGTCAATTGAAAATAGATCTCAGGAAAAATAAGAGGGGGGATAAGAGAGGGAGGAGGAAGTTTCTAACTGTAAAGATATAAAATGACATCTTAATTGTGAAAGTGATCATATTAAGTGTTAAAGTGAACATATAGATTGGATTAAGTGTTAAAGAGTCCATATAAATAGCATCAAGTGCCTGTTAATAACAATATAAAGAATTAAAAAGGAGGGAATGTCCAACATGGGGAGCAGTCCACAGAGCAGACTCATTTAATGACAACTGCTTTAAGTAACACTCTGACCTCAGAATCAGCCCCTAAAGCATTTGGAATGGCTGTAAAGCCCATGAGAGAAATTCAGGCATGGAAAATCAAGACACTGCAGTAAAAATATCCTACATCAAGGATCTCTTTGAGAGAGACCCCAGTGGAAAGAAGGGGTCATCAAAGAAGGATGTACTTTTCTCCAAAGGGAGGAAAGAACTTCCACTTTGATTATGGCCTTGTCTAAATACTGACAAAATTTGTGATCACAAAGGCTCCATATCCTTGGCAGCTCATGGCAAGAGCCTCAGGTTATCACTTAGGTCATAAATAAGAGTATTAATTGTTAAATTAACAGCAGAAGTCACTGTGTACTTACTTCCATATAGGACCTCTGTCCTTAATCGGTTGTACTATTAGAATTAACTGCAAAACTTCTTCTCAAACAGTACTTTCTACATTGTGTGAGCATGTATGTGTGCAAACTGTTGAAATCTTTATTTAGTATAGAGTTGGTCTTCTGTATATAAAGTTAATTAAAAGGGAATCTTAAAGAAGAATGGGATGGGAGAGGGAAAAATGAGGTGGGATGGGAGTGGGGGAGGGATGGTGGATGTGGGGGAGGGAACCACTATATTCCTAAAGTTGTACCTATGAAAATTGTATTAAATAAAAGCTTTTTAAAAATTAATATTCCAAAGGTAAACTAATCTAATATTATTTTCACAACCTGTACATGAAGCTGTTTAATTCCAAATGGAAATTTAGTTTCTGAAGTATATGAATCATGTAAAGGAGAATCAATGCCAAAATCTGATCTCACACTTTTAAGGATCATAAATCTTTACTTATTCTATGAACACCAAGCAATGATGACATCTCTGACATGGGTTATATCTCTTTAAATATTGCTTTACTTCACAAGTTTGCAAATCTGAACATAATACTTGTGGATCTTATCAAGATGCAAAACAAATTTCATGTTACATTTATTTTTCTTTCCGTTTTACAATTGTAGTAAATTGGAATTTTGGAATTTGCTCGAACTACAAAACTTTGCCTAGAAAAGTACAGATAATATGTTTCCTTTGCACCAAAGTATAGGTCTATCATACACTCTATGGGATTGCATCTCCCAAATGAAATTTTATATAGAAAGGCTTTCTAGGTTTGGAGTGTAGGCTGATATAGGCACACAACTGGGCCCGTGTATATGATCCTCTCACTCCTTGGCCTGCCTCCCAGAATGTGATCCAGTACAAAGCATAGTTTCTTAGAATGTTTCACAGTCAGCTCAGGCCTCAACTAATAAAAGGTCTTGCTGAGTTGGTTTATTTCCCAGAAGGGAATCTGACATCACACATGATATGAGTTATGTAACAGATCTATAAGATTTATATAAATATATGAGCTAATGATATAAAGTGATTATTCACTGCAGGTCAACAGCTAAGCAAACCAATCTGCATCCATTAACTGGAATATTATGCAGCCATTACTGACTATATCAAAAGTGTTTTAGAAGATACAAGATAATTGAAAAAAAGGCTTCAAAATTACAAATACACCATAATTAAATGTTCAGTGGGAAAAATAAGATGAATATGTATAAAAGACTAAAACCAAATTTACCATAGCTGTGACTAGCTAGCTGGTTTATACCAATTTTCCCTCTATTTTTGTACTTATTTTTAACATTTGCTTTGATGAGGATATGCTACTTTGAAAATTAGTACACCTCATTTTAAATTAACAAAAAACAGGTTTTGTTTTAGTTTTTTCTCCTAAACCCATTTCTTACTTTTCCTTGCAAATAGGAGAGAACCAAGGCAGAACACAGCAGGAGTTTAAAAAAAAAAAAAAGGAAGATTTGAGTAAAGAACCTGGGATGGGATATGGAAGCTCCCTAACTAGGTAAGAAATAAAGTAGGCAAAGCTACAGGTTTATTGTTGTAGGTCAAAGTCACAAACTGGGATTAGCCCACCTAGCAATAGACAGATGAACAGAAAAACAACTGCAAGGCAAGGAAAGCAAAAAAGCATCTCATGAGACATCTCCTAGGTAATGGAATCTCAAATGAGCCCTGATTCTCTGTAGAAAAGCAAACACATACTAAGACTCCTGGCCTATGGGAGAATGAACACTACCTCCTGCCCTCACCTCCTCAAGTACACACAGCTATCTGCAGGACCTTGGTTACAGATGTATGATGGGATCAAAGTCATGGTACAGCCACACACAAATTTCATCCTTCATTTTGACACAGAGCAGGAAGCCCCAAATCAGCCTGTCTGTCCATTCAATTCAACTTAGATACTAGGTGAGCTTCCAGGTCAAAGCAGTAGAAGGAGAAGAAAGAGCAGTTTAACCTAGGTAACCAATTACAGAGTGTTGCTCCCCCATTCGCGGAGGAACAACACTGGACCCTGCACTGTTCTTTTTGCCCGGCTCTTCCCGGGTTTGCTGCCATTCCCTCACTCGTGGAGGAACGAGGCCGTCCTGGGTTAGCTGCTGGTCCTTCCCAGGTTTGCTGCCGCCCCCACCCCCCCACCCCTGCCTCCGAGGAGGGGCGGCGCCCCTGCCGTTTCCCCGCTTCCGCGGAGGAGTGGCACACCGCCAGCCGGCTCTCTCAGGGGCTGCTCAGATGTTCCCCAAATGTTCCCCGTGCATGTTGTCTCTCTCCTCCTTTATAGTCCTCTTCCACCAATCCCAACTCTGCTGCCCACACGCCGAGCACGCTGCTCTCCTCCAATCAGGAGCAGGATCAGCTCCTGCAGCTTATCAAATTGGCAAGGCAGCTGTGTAGAAGTTGTTTGCTGTCGCTCAGAGCCATATTGTGGGAGATCAGATGCATAGAATTAGTCCTAGTTCCAGTAATTTAGTCTAGTCTCAGTTGCTCCCCACAACAGAGCACAATTATGTTGTAATTTAAGGAGCTCAATTGTTGTTTTAAAGCATCTGGGTGTGAAGAAAAGAAGAAAATAATTAAAATATAGCGAGTGGTTTATTGATACAAAATGTTAACATGTCCTATTAAGCTCATTCCATCATTTACTCATTCAATGTAAATTCCTCCAGGATATAGCACCATCTCTTGCACTGGATATGCAACAATGGAAAAAAAAAAAGATGTTCTCACACTACAATGGTTTATAATATTGATTAGGAAATAAAAACAAATAAACTATGTAACTAGCTAGTAATCAGGTCAATAGAGTGTGAAGACAAAAATGTAAAATAGGATAATATGTCCAGGAAGTCTACTTCACACAGTCAGGGAAGGACTCTGAAGAAGGGACATCTGACCTGTAGCATAATGATACTGGGACCACACAGACCTGAAGATGGGAGGTGGTATTTTTATAGGACAATTTTACCTAAATCCTTGACTCACAAAACACAAGAACTTCAGTGAAAGAAGATAAACTAGAGGGTAAGGGAACGGTGGGAATTTCTATTGAAAAAATAAAGGCATTTGGCTGTCCCATCTTAGCTCTGGGAGAATGCGAGAGAAAAAGTTTACCTAAGAATTTATATTTATAAGCCTGAACTCATGTGAGTTATTGCCATAATTCATAACTCAATATGAGTTATTTTCATAACTTATAATGGGGATGGAGAGTAGGATGAGAAAAATGAAAATCCTCTTTGGAGAAAAGCACATTAAAACTATCACTCAAAAAAAATTCCACAAACAATATTCCATAAGATACGTGTCCAGGAAACAAGCCAGATGCAGAGCAGAAACAAACCTAGAAATACTGCAAATATTAGAATAATGAAACATATATCCTAAAATAATTGTTTAGTATGATAATAGAAATCAAAGCATCTGTCTAAAGAATAACAAAAAGATATGACTATGAAAATAGTGAGATATATTTGGCCAAGAATTAAGTAGAGCTTACAGAAAAAATGATTTATATGAAATTAGAAACTCAACAGAAGTATTAAACAGCAGATTTGATACAGTTAGAGAAACACATGTAAAAGTACTTTGCTGGACTAAATAAAAAGCACTTGAAAGTTAGTGGTTGGTAAACTGATGAATATAAGGCTGGTGACACTGGATTACTTCCAAAAGAATGTTAGAGAAGGACTATCCCTAGTGATGAGCATATTGACTATCTACTCAGCTCAAAAATTCTCCCTGTGGTCTCCTTGCACTCACAGAAGAGTATGGGCTCCAAGCAAGAAGGCACCAGTGTGACTTATTCACCAGTGGATCTCCAGTATTTGAAATACTTCCTGGTAAGTGTGCAAATAATTGTTAACTGAATGAATGAACACATTCATGAATGAATAATGGTATATTTAATAATAGCTGGTAGAAGTCTTACATGCTGTTTAGAAATTTCCTAACTCTGGAACTATACATCTCTAAAATATCTGAAGGGAAAAAATTAAAAATTAAGTCCATTAAAATACATTTTTATACCCAATGCAAATTGTGAAATGTTGACATGTGAAGAGCTATTTGAGTTCCTATAATCATTCAACAGTTGACAGTGGTTCACTCTCCTCATGCTGTTAGGTTTTGTGCTGACAAAACCTAAGCAATATTCCTCCCTCCACAGTTTCTTCCATCCACCAAACTCCCTGCATGTTTTGAGATACCGAATTTAAAACTCAAATATCACTGAATGTGCTCTGGTGCAGGCAGCATTCATAATTTCAAATTTTAATCAATTCTGGATTAGCCAAAGCTTATCATTAACACAGAACATCAGTTGATGATACAGCAGAAGAAAAATAAGTAAATAGCATTCACTGTTCAATCTCTTTCAGTACTACATTGCACATTATGTACTTACCCTGCTCTGTTCACAGTAAATGTTTTCTGGTGCTCAGACAGATTTGATTCCGTCAGTACAAAATCAACTGAAAACTGCAGCCATTTCATCTACAGAAAATCTACAGAGTCACAGATACGATGGCATCCCACAAAGGATCAACTTCATACTGGGAATTTCACCTACAAGGCTCGTGCATATTATAAAAGAGGGCAGCATGGCACCTCTACACATATATCTCAGTGGAGTCTCCATGCTCCTGTTTTTAAGTGGAGTTATTTCTGTTATCAAGAGTGCAATGGATATTCTAAAATGGATGGAACCTATGAAAAACAGGATGATGACCAGGCTTTGCCAATCAGCTATAATCTTTAAACCCTGGACACTTAACTGAACCAAAAAATCCATAGTGATAACCAGAAGACATATATGAATGACAGGCTTGTTACTAAATTACTAAACTTTTAGTATCCCTCTTTTTATCTTCAACTATAAAAGTCTGTGCAACAAACTTTACACAGCACTCTTTTCTATGGTTACAAGCGAAGCACTGTATGCTTCCTGCATAGAATATTTTGGAGGAAAGAATAGGCATTCTAAAATCTGAGCAATACTGCTTCAAAGACCTCTGAGACTGAACTTAATGTCTGCAGAACATTTACTATATTCTAATTCCTCATTCATCTACAGTTCTGTTGTCTCATAGAGTTTGAAACTTGATTGCAAGTGAAGTTTCAGTCCATTTATATTTGACTCAAAGACATTTTTAATAATGACTACAGTTGCAAATTCTGTGTAGGCAAGTACTAAAGAGTACCAGCATGTGGATCTTCAGCAACAGATATTAGAAAATGCCTACAGGCACAGGGGTGAAATAAACCCTCTTGAAAGAGACAGATAAGTGTCATGGGACAATCTTTCAATCAACTCCTCAGAGTTAGATAATGAACCATATAAGAAAGCTAGTTTGCAAGTACAAGTTCCAAGCATCATTCACAGCTGTATGACAGGAATTTCCATCATGTGTTAAAAGAATGTGTCATCTGAAATACTGACTTTATAACTGCATGCAAAGGAACAAGTATACATTAGAGGAAAGTTGACCAGAAACATAAATATATGCCATATTTGTGATTGCATTTATGCTGGTACTATAGAAACCTCTTCTAAGACTTGATTTGAAAGATTTGAAAATTCCTTTGATGCCATAGATATAGGTGTTGTTAATAGAAGAAAAGGTTTATTACTAAACCTTACTGTGTCTAGAATTATGCTGGAAAGAACACAAATATGTATGAGATGCATGAAGATGTATTAAGAGAACACTCAAGTGCAAAGCTGAATATCAAGCATGACAAATGTTTGTTCGCAAGTTTGCTAGAAAATAAATTAATATAGACAGAGGAGAACATGCCTAGATTGTACAACATGGCACAGATGCACAAAAAATTTCTATAAATACATTTAACTAAAGAATTATTTCCATCCCTGACACCTCTTCAAACAGTGTGATGTGTTCCACTGAAACTGATTCTGTGTTTAAAATTCCTTAAACCTATGTCAGAAGCCTGGAGGTTGGCACTGGGAAGATTCATTTTCTTAAGATGAATAGAGCAAATAAAGAGGGTAGAACAGGGCACATGGCCTGGGATTGGCAGCATGTCACTAAAGAAGTTCTGTCAGTCAGCTATGTATTTGATACATTCTAGATAAGTGAAACCTTTAGGTATTTAGAAACTTTTAAGGCAAAAAAAAATCCATTTTATAGTCTGATTTTGTTTTTATTTCCCCACCATTCAGCCATTTGGAGATGCATAACCCTGGAGCTAAATTAAAGCTTTAGATTACATTTCTAAAAACCACAGACAAAGGATTTGACTTGTGATTATTTTTTCTCCACATTAAAAAATTTTATGTAGGATTTAAGCTCATAAAAATAAGCAACTTTACACTTTATATATCCTTCACCTGTAAAGAGAGAAAAATAACTATTTTAGCATCATCTACAGCTTTCCATGCTTCAAACAGCACCTAAGGTAACTTCATGAACCAGAAAAGGCTTTATTAAAGGGATATAATTCCATTTTGGCATCTAGTCAGCCAGGAAAGCAGTTTCATTTTAATCCAAAATATGCCAGATGGCATATGCATGGCATGTTTAAAACACTCAGAACTCCATTCTCCTGCAAGCCCTTTGGTCACATGATCATGCAATCTCCACATGGTACTTTACAAGCAACCAAAGCCTAAGTTAGGAAATGCTTTTCTTAGTGTTATTTCATTTTTGCTTACTTTGGCAAGGAAGTGGTATAGCTGTGGAACTGTTGAGAATCCTGCTGATAATTGAGCTATCAATTGGTGCTGATGTCAGAAATATGGCCCAAGCACAGCTTCTAAAGAACTCAAATCTGCTATTAAAAAAAAAAAAACCCTATGTCAGCTAATGCAAGTAGAATGGGCTGGGAAATATATATTGGATTACTTTAAGGTGGACAACAAAGTCTTTGGATCATTAAATTGAACCACACAGGATTCAAGTGCATGGAAAATTCTTTTCATATTAATAATTTATTAAAAGGAGTAATATATTTGAACACAACATCCTTAAAGGGAAAAATGTAATAAAATAATTATAAAATTTCTGGAAGTAAGAAAAATTCACATCATGTGAGAGGCATGCATGAGTGTACTTCAAAAATTTCATGGACAAATGGAATCAAAAGACAAGGTTTTTTTTGGTGGAAAACTGATTTGAAACCATTCATAGTTACTTTTTCATTTTAAATATTGATTTATTTTCACTTTAATTGAAAGGCAGAGGAAAGGCAAGAGCGAGAGCGAACAAGAAAGAGACAGAGAGACAGATAGGATACCTATCTTCCATATACTCACTCACTCACCAAATGCTCGCAACAGCCAGGGCTGGGTCAAGCTGAAGCCAGAGCCAGAAGCCAGAAACCCAATCTATGTCTCCCACGTAGATGGCAAGAACCCAAGCATATGAGTGAGCCTTTATCTGCTATCTCCCAGAATGCACATCAACAAAAAACCAGATTAGAAGCAGATCTGGGATTCAAACCATGGGATACAGTCACCCCACGCAGCCTCTGTAACCACTGAGCCAAACACTCACGCCCATAATTTTTCCATAATAGAATGTTTTCCAAGAACTCTTTGAAGACCACTTGTATGCCTAGACTTCAAACGTTTTTGTACCAATGTGAACCTTTCTTTTAACTCTGTTTTCCTTCAACATTTTGAAGTTCCTGTGATTGAATGTGAGATAGTCTCTCACATACCCTCAATCAAAGTGAACAAATATTGACCACATGCTACCTTCCTAGCATTGTTCAAGGTGAGACAAGAAATATATGCCTTCAATATGTTTATAATCTTGGATTCAGAAAACAAGATCTAAATACATAAAACAAGGCTAAAATGGAACAATATATTGTGAAAATAATTATGGGTAATCTTAGCAGTTCGACCACCAATAATGGGCTATCAATCCCCATGAGGGTTTGAGGTAAGCCTTGCCTTTCTGGCTGCTGGCCCCCACTTACCAGTCTATGGAATGGGCTTAGAGAGGTGCTAGCCTTTGTCCTTGGATCAGAGATTACCACATTTTTAGCTGAATTTTGAGCCTACTTCTATCTATATCTGTGTCCAATAGGCCTACACTCTACCAACTGACTAATAACTCAAGTGTTAGTTGTACCTTCCCTGTTGCATTCTTTATAGAGGAATACAAGTTCAAACTGTCATTAGTTATTTCTATACTCGTGAAAATAGAATTCTGATCCTTCCCTCTGAATACGAAGTAAGGGAGCCTGTAAGGGCATCTGGAGCTTGAAACAGTTGGGGGGGGGGGGGAAGAAGCATCCACAGGAAGGAGGAGATGAAAATATGGAGGGTGGGATGGCTGAAAATCAACTTCATGGGCACAGTTGCAAAAGTCAGGCCCTCTACTCTGTCCCAACAGCTAACCGAGAATCTACAGAGCAACTGCCTATGAAGAAATATCTTAGGCCCAGAACCACCTAGCTATAAAGGACATTAGAGATCATCTGAGCCATTCAGTTTTGCAAAGCTGGAAGTTAATTTTCTCACAGACATGAGCTTGATTCCCGGGTGTTCTTCTAATATCACAGGAAATGTCTCAGATCTGACCTGTGCTGAAAATTGTAGGTGATGCTGAAGGAAGAAAGCAGGTGAACATAATAGGATGAGTTCCTATTTATTTTCTTATTCTAAATCCCCCAATTAGTAGGCGTGCTGTGTTACTTAACTTCCTAACTTGATATATGTGAACATTTATCTCCTAAACTAACCTGTAATATTTCAACAGTGCCATGATGATAGAAAGGCAAGAGAGAGCTCTCACATAGTCCTGAAAGTGAACATCTCCTTATATTTTGCATCCTTACTGTTTTCCTCATTTGAGATCAAGTCCTGCAATTCAACAAATCTAATAGTTTTCACTTTGGTCTCAGATTTCTTTTCAATATACGTTAAGACAGATTTCTGAGGAGTCTGCTATTCAGATAATTCGGCAAAATGCAAACATGGATAAAATGAATTTCTAAGTTAATTCATCAGTGTTTCCTACATACTGAAAATGTTAGCAAAAAAAGCGATAGAGTGCCTACGAGTGAGAACTATGAAAAAAAGTATAGTTAACTTTAATGTGTTAAAATACTGTAAATGTAAAGTAACCACATCTCTAACAGACTTATTTTCAGATGCTTCCAATTTCCAATGCCTTGCCTATGGGTTTTAAATTTAATTTGAAATACAATTTGTCAGCTATATTATAGAAGTAAAAATTACCTTAAAATGGGAGAGATTACTCAGTGCTGTTGCCACATGAAAAATGAAAACAATAAATAAATGACTGAACTGGCAGAAACCAGAAGGACACATCTTATGCATTTTGCTAGAACAATCATTTGCTGGAACATGTAGCTTTTTTTCAAGATGGACAAAGAGTAAAGCCAATTGTTTGCCTGCACCAGAAAAGACCCAAATCAGTTAGAATGTGAGGTGAGTGCCACAGAGGAAGAGCATCTGAATTCAGTGAGGGACCAGTGCTAGGACATAAGGACACTGAGCCTAGGCCCAGCAGCACTGAAAGCAGCTGACATCCCAGCCCCAGGGTCAGGGGAATTCCCTGTTGCAGGAGAATGAGTGAGAAGCAGAGCTCATCTGCAAAAACACCTTCCACAGGCAACCCTTCCTAGACAGGAACCCAGTCACCACGGACCAGCAGCTCAGTACAAAAAGCTCTCCTCTCAACCCTCAGAGCAGGGAATGCAGAGTGTCGTACCATCTTGAGAAATGAGCCACCATTGGGAGGGAGAAGCCCTTGTATTTTCCTTTCCAAGGAACTCCATAGACATTCCTTAATTCTAGCAAGGCAGACCGAGCCCCATAGGCTAGACTGGGCCCAACAGAGCTAGTGTGACTCCAGCACCCTAGCTCACACAGTGCTCTGCACCTCAGGGAAGCAGGGAAGCTGAGATACCCAGCACTTAGAAATGTAGAAGAAAGGGTGCCTGTACGCTCAAATTTGGGGATTGTCCTCCTCCCTACTGCTCACCCTCAGACCACTCAAAAACATTATTGTTTGCTACTGGAAGCTATGCACACTGGGGCTCAGTGAAGGTTCCTGACTGTTTGCCTACAGAGGCTCTGAAATTCCTGTGCACTATGGACAGTTATTGCAGGAGGGTCTGAGTATGCAATGGAAAATAGGCCCACACTTTGGATAGTGCAAATGTCTGGAAAGGTTAGACACCCAGGATGTGAGCTCTTTCTGAACAGTGAATTAGCCTGATAGCTGCACCAACACAGAGAAGGGCCTACAGATTAAATTCTGTACCACTCAGCCCCTACCACTGACAGTAGTCAGAGTTTCCATGCCACACCCATCCCAGGTAACATCTGGACTCTTGCCTCATCCATGAACAGCTGCTAAGGCTTTCTGACCCTGTCCAGCTCTGGCCTAGGCTTTCCACACCCAACGCCCAACCCAGCACATTGCTCATTTGTTGCTGGAGTCTGATACAGAGTTTCCAACCTCTGTGCAGGCCCAGCACCGGGCTCATGGCTCTAGCCTCTCCCGCAGAAGCTGCCAGGTATCTAGGCCTCTCCAAGGCTAGTGTGTTGCTGCAACTTATGGCAATGACCTGGGTTTTCTCTATCCTACCTGGCTCAGCAAGCAGCACAGTGACAGTGACCTAGTACTGTGGATCCAGCCACTCTGACAGAGTCTATGGAATCTGCCTCCTCTACCAAACAGTAGTACCACTTGTGGGGCTCTGAAATGTGGAGGAGACCATGAAGTAATGATACCACCCCACTCATAGAGGCAGTACTGTTCTTGCAAGCCCAGGTCTTTTCTTGAGTAGTGGCTTGGAGTTTGTGTGTGTCAGGCCCACTCACAGCATCAATAGGGCCTTCTCCCAACACTTAAGAAACTTTTGATTTCAGTCTTTCCTTGGAGAGACATCTGGGTATGTGCCTGATAGGGATCCAAGCAACCACATGGAGCCACAGGAGCACCCCAGATATCTACTATAGATACCATCGACTATACCCCAAAAATGAAAGAAAAATTACAGAGAGACTTTACTATGGAGTCCAACTGGAACTAATGCCAAAGTGGTCCACCAAACCAATACACAAAGGTGTATCTTCAGGCGGGAAAACAAAGCCTTTAATCAACAAAAACCATCCTCTAAAAGTGATCTGCTGATCCCAATTATGCATACAAACTAATACAGAAGCACAAGAAATATGAATAAGCAAGACAATATGATGCCCGAAAAGGAATGAAATAATGTGTCAATATCAGACCTTGAAGAAAGGAAGACTGATGCATTGCCTAAGAAATAATTCAAAATGATGTTTTTAAAAAGCAAACAAAGAACCAAAATAATGTTTCTAAGATTACTAAAAAAGATACAAGAAAATACTGATAAACAGCTAAATAAAATTAGGAAATCAGAGCAAGACAGGATTGAAAAATTCAGCAAAGGGAGACATTTAAAAGAATCAAAGACTAGAAATGGAGTACTCAGTCCATTTTTAAAATACAGTGAAAAGCCTTACCAACAGATTAGATTAAGCAGAAGAAACAATGTCTCATCTTGAAGACAGGTCTTTTGAAATATCTCACTCAGACCAAAAAGAAAAAGAAGAAAATTTTAAAAGAATTAAAAAAGTATTCAAGGTCTGTAAGATCCTATCAAACAATCCAGTGTTTGAATTTTGAAAGTTCCTGAGAGAATGGGGAAAAATAAGAATGTCTTTGAAAACCTATTCAGTGAAATAATAGAAAACTTTGCCAATTTGGAGAAAGACACACATCCAAACACAAGAAACTCATAGGACTTCAAATAGATACTAGAAAACAATCTCATCACAATACATTATAGTCAAGCTTTCAAAAATAAAACACAAAGACAATATTTTAAAAATTTCAAGAGAAAAGCGCCAGGACACATTTAAAGGAACTACCACTAAACTAATATCAGATTTCTCAACAAAAACCTTAAGTCCACGAGAAGACAGAGAGATACACATTCTGAAAGGAAAAAGAAGACCCACCAATACAGAATACTTTATCCAGTGAAACTTCCTTTCATAAAAGAAGGTGAAATACAGACTTTCCAAGACAAGAAAAACTGAAAGAATCAATCACCTTCCAAAGGATACCTAAGGATGATTACATACAGAAACAAAGGTAATTTGCACTGGGGATAAAGTATTCCAAGTATGAAACTGATTAGAAAAAAAAAAAAGGATATTCAATACAAAAGGAATTCTGAAGTAAAAATGGTAGGACCAAGTTATTACTTATCAGTAATAGCCTTGAATATAAATGGACTAATTAAAAAGTACAATCAGAAGGTGCAGACTGGCTGAATGGATTCTTTTTTTGTTTTTTAATGGGTCCAATTATATGCTGCCTACAAGAAACACACTTCACCAAATGTTCCATGCAAACAGAAATCAAAAGCAAACAGGAGTAGCTCTATTTATATCAGAAAAAAAATACTTTAAGACAAAAACTGTTAAAAAAGACAAAGAAAATCACTAACAGAAATCATTTCAACAAGAAGATCTAACTATTATTAATGTAATGAACCTGATGCCAGAGTATCTAGTTTTATAAAACAAATGTTAATAGATATAAAGGGAGACATAAACGCCAATACAATTGTATTATAGGATTTCAGCACCTCACTTTCTTCTCTGGACAGCTCAACCAGCCAAAAAATCAACAAAAAACCAACAGTTAAACTACTCTATAGACCAAAAAGACCTAATAGACATTTACAGAACACTCCATTCTACATCTGAGAAAAACAAATTCTTTTCATCAGCACATAGAAGACTTTTTAGGAGGGCCTAGAAAAATAACAAACCAAACCTAAAATTAGTATCAGGAAAGAAAAAAATAAAAATTAGAGAAGAATCAAACAGAATAGAATTTTAAAAATATAATACAACAATGAAATGGAGAACAGTTTTTTTAAAAGATAAACAAAATTGAAGAAAAAAAGAGAAGACTCAAATCAATAAAATCAGAGATGAAAAAGTAGATATTACAACTGATACCAAAGAAATACAAAGAATCACCAGGAACTATTATGAACAAATACGTCAAAAAATTGGAAAATCTAGAGGAAATGGATAGATGTCTGGAAACATGTAACTTGCCAAAATGGAATCACAAAGACATAGAACATCTGAACAGACCAATACCAAGGAAGAGATTAAATCAGTAATAAAGAGTTCCCTAAAAAGAAAAGCCCGGGACCAAAAGTTTTTACTCCTGAATTCTACCAAACATTTCAGGGAGAATTTAATACCAATTTTTCTCAAACTATTCTAAAAAATTGAATGGGAGGGAACACTTCCTAACTCTTCTGAAAAACTGAATGGGAGGGAACACTTCCTAACTCATTCTCTAAGGTAACCATTACCTGAATTTCAAAACCAGACAGGATATAACAAAAAAGAAGACTATACAGCAATACATCAATATCTCTGAAAAACACAGATGCAAAATTTCACAACAAAATACTAGCAAATCAAATTAAACAACATATCAAACAGATTATCCACTCTGACCAAATAAGACTGATTCCAGGGATGCAGGATTCTTAACATTAGAAATCTATAAACATTAGACACAAATCAGCAGAATGAAGGATAAAAGTCATATGATAATCTAAATTAATGCAAAGAAAGCACTTGATAAAAATAAAAACACCATTTCATGATGAAAAACTTAGGCAAATTAGATATAGAAGGAATATAACACAATAAAGGCTAAAAGTGATAAGCCCACATGATATTGAATTAGGAAATCTAGAAGTACTTCCACTACGATCTGGAACCACACAGGATGTCCACTGTTACAACTCTCATTCAATATAGTTCTGTTAGTCCTAGCTAGAGCCATCATACAAAGGAAAGTAATAAAAGTTATAGAAAAGAAAGGAAAAAGGCAAATTATCCCCGTTTGCAGATGGCATGATTCTATACATAGGAGGACCAAAAGATTCCACCAAGAAACTGTTAGAACTGATAAGAAAATTCAGCAAATTTGCAGAATACAAGATTAAGACATAAAAAATAGTATTTTTATACAAAAATGGAGGTATTGGTGAGAAAAAAAATCAATCCCATTGACAATAGCTACCAAAAAATTAAACACCTTTGGGATAAATTTAATCAATGATATGAAAGAACTCTATGATGAAAATTAAAAGATATTCGTGAAAGAAATAGAAGACACAAAAAGGAAAAACTCCTATGCTCATGGATGGGAAGAATTTATAACAAAATATCCATATGGCTCAAAGCAATTTATACATTCAATACAATTTACAGATTCAATTCCCCATCAAACACCAATAACATTCTTCACAAAATTTTAAAAATATCCTAAAATTCACATGGAAACACAAAAGACCCCAAGTAGTCAAAGCTAACTTAAGCAGTAAAAACAAAGCTGAAAGTATCACAATACCAGATTTCAAGACATAATACAAGGCTATTAGAACCAAAACAGAATCATAGGTATGCCAGTGGAACAGAATAGAAACCTCAGAAATATATTCACATATCTACAACCAATTTATCTTTGAAAAAATGTGCTAAAAACATTTAAAGACTGGAGAAAGAACAGTCTCTTCAATGAATGGGGTTGGGAAAATTTATTTTCAAATGTGCAAGTATGAAAACAGACCCCTAAATGAACACAGTACACAGAAATCAACATAAAATGGATCAAGGATCTAAATATAAGATATGAAACTATGAGACTACAAGAGGAAAATGAGGGGGAAATGCTTCAAGACATTGGAACAGGCAATGACTTTTTGGATAAAACTGCAAAAGCACAGGCAATAAAAGCAATGAGGTCTGGGCTGGGGCCAAGAGCCAAGAACCCAGAACTCAATCCAGATCTCCCACGTAGGGGGCAGGAACCCAACTACTTGAGCCATCTCCACTGCCTCCCAGGGTATGCATTAGCTGGAATCAGTAGTTGGAACCAATAATCAAACACATGTTCTCTGATGCGGGACCCTGCATACTGTAATACTGCTGCTTATAAATTAAAAGTGTTGGGCCAGTGCCACGGCTCACTTGGCTAATCCTCCACCTGCAGCGCCGGCACACCGGGTTCTAGTCCCAGTCGGGGCGCCGGATTCTGTCCCGGCTGCTCCTCTTCCAGGCCAGCTCTCTGCTGTGGCCCAGGAGTGCAGTGGAGGATGGCCCAAGTGCTTGGGCCCTGCACCTGCATGGGAGACCAGGAGGAAGCACCTGGCTCCTGGCTTTGGATCGGCACAGCACACCGGCCGTAGCCGCCATTTGGGGGTTGAACCAACGGCAAAGGAAGACCTTTCTCTCTGTCTGTCTCTTTCTCACTGTCAAACTCTGTCAAAAACAATTTTTTTTGAAAGTGTTAATATTGGTTGACAGTTTGCAATGCACACGCACAGCTCTTGAAGTATTATGCACCTGTAAAAACTCCACTTTCCTTACAAAGCAATGAGAATCCAGTTTCCAAATGTGGTGTATATTCTTAAGACCCACAGAATGCCATGAGTCACTTTTATTGCAGTTCAGTCCAAAAATGTATCCACTAGTTAGACTCATGATGAATGTTTAAAATCTAGTATTTAATCAATAGAGACTTCTCAGCCTAAATTATAACTTTCAGAAACTATGTTGCCAAGTGTTGTCTATGGAGGAGAAGGAAATTATTTCTTTGCTCCCTCAGATTTTCTAGTGACTTCTTGCACCGTAGTGATCCTTAAGGGATAGCAACCTGTTATCTGAATGAACAAATTAATCAATATAGTCCTCAGCATTCTTGACAAATGATACACTGTGTTGCAAATATCACACAACACACAAAGAGAAAAAATTTGAGTTAATTGCTTCCCCATAGAATCTCTTTTCTAAAGTGATTTCATTTGCTTTACTCTCTTTTTCCAATTTGGAAAATGGACTTTGCCCTTTAGGATTCTTTATAGATTTTAAAGCTTAATTCAACAATATTTGTTTTACATCCATAAAGACATGTTCCTTCAATGACTCAACAAAATAAAGGCTTTGGTTAAACTTGACTGTGTTTTGCTTGAAGCTCTTAAGCTTCTCCCCCACCCTCTAAATTAATAAAACATTCAAAATTCAGATGGCAACATATCGTGTCTTCTGTGGAACATTTAATTTAAATTATTGAGAATTCTTCAATCTGATTCCACTTTAATAAACACAGGAAAGGTATCTCTTACGTTATAAATGTTTTAGTAGCCAGATTAAGTATTTTCATATGATTTGCTAATTTTTCCAATTCCATCAGGAGTTAGAATAATGTTTTATTTTAATCAAAGGGTATGGCATTAGATACTTATCATCTATTAGCAACTACTTAAGTATTTTTAAAATATTAAGGGAAGTGACAATTTATAACCAGCCTTAGCAAACACCCTAGCCCCTAATTAATATATTTTATTTTTGATAAATACATTTTATTTCCATTGCACAGCCATGGAATTTATTAGTGAACCCAGTAAGTAATTATCTCCAAAATTTCAATATTGACCTAAACATGGGAAATAGAAGAATGGAAACCATGAAAACCTACTGGAGATAATTTGCAAATGCCCATCAATATCTTTAAAACTGTCACTTGACCCATAAATTTCACTTCTTGTAATTTATCCCAAAGAAGCAAATACATAAGAGAATTTATATTTATCACAGTATTATATATCATAGTATAGCTGGCATGCCCCAGCTCACAATATTATAATATGGTAAAAAATTCATGTAGGATCTCTGTCCTTAATGTGTTGTACTATGTGAATTAATGGTATAACTAGTACTCAAACAGTACTTTATACTTTGTGTTTCTGTGTGGGTGCAAACTGTTGAAATCTTTACTTAGTATATACTGAATCGATCTACTGTATATAAAGATAATTGAAAATGAATCTTGATGTGAATGGGATGGGAGAGGGAACAGGAGATGGGATGGTTGCAGGTGGGAGGGAGGTTATGGGGGGAAAAAAGCCACTATAACCCAAAAGTTGTACTTTGGAAATTTATATTTATTAAATAAAAGTTAAAAATATTCATTAAATATTCAAATTTTATGGCCATTTTAACCTCCATTACCTATGCTGGAAATAAAACAAATTCAGATTGTCAATTATTTCTTAGAGAAAAATACTTGTTAACCTGGAAAAATAATTGTGTACACTTTAAGAAGAAAGCAAGCAAATAAAAAAAAAACCTATGCATGCACAAGAAGATGCTATCTAATGCATAAAGAAAGAAAAATTCTGTATATACACTAAAATATTAATAGTGATTATTATTGCAGTATTAGGGTACAAATGATTTTTATTTTCTTTTTAATATTTATCCTATAATTGCCAACTTTTCAACACAAATTAACACTATTATTAATTTAATGAATTAATACTGTATTTAAAAGGTTGTCAAGGTACTAGACAAAGGTGCTGCCCATCCTCCAATATATGAACTTCTCCTCGGAATACCCATTTTTCTGGAAGCTCAATTTCCTGATCTCTTAAGAAAGCCCTTAGGAAGCTTCTGATACAAATTTCTTTAACTCTGCAAAGCCCCTTTGACCTGCTCATACATATCAAATTCATTACTCCTACTAGTTCATTATCTGTATGAACAGATGACAAGCTTGCTGGCAAAATCACACAAGTACATCCTCTCAGGTGGAATTCATACTTGTATCAGCTATTTATCAAACTTTTTCATTCAGGAGTCTAAACTACCAGTTTCCATTCCCTGCCCCCCTCCTCCCCCACGTGGAGGTACCACAAATGAAAACTGAGGGCTTTGAAATTTTTCAGTTTATCCTGAAAAGTACTGGGTTTAAGACAAAACCAAATATCCACCATCCTACTCAACACCTTCTCTTCCAATAGCATCCCATTACCTACTAAACGGTGTTCAGACCCTTATTCTTGCATGTCAGATAGTCTATGCTCTATCTTCAAGATCGTATCTTCTATTTCCAAATATAGAATTTCCTTTTTACTCATTTTTATTCTCTAAAATTCAACATATGCACTGTTTTTCAATTTTCATGCATTTGCTTAAACTGTTCCCACTACTTAAAATTCTATGGTCTATGTGAACTATGTCCGTCCATTAAATATTGTATCTTGCTTGCATCTGAATCTTCATCAGACCCAACTAGCCTAATCTAATTTCTGGTTCTGCTAGAACCCACACTGGAGGAGACAACAGTCCACCTAAAATTCTTTCTACTCATCTCACTTCCTCACTTGTTAGACAAGCAATGACTTGGATAATAAAGCTGACATTATCCTAATAAAAACTTAAACATGTAAATTATGCTTTACTATCAATAGGATTCCATGACAGAAAACATAGAATTTAAAAGGGAAATGGGCAAGTAAATTCTCATTACCTATTTAATTACAGAACACTCATGTAAAATTTCTCTTGGCTTTATCCATCAGTACAGCAATGGCTTTCATGGCACTTTTATAGGGCAATTTCATCTACTTGGCAAAGTAGAAAGGAAAATAAAATACCATCAATACCTTTCACTTGATTTCTTTCTTCTTTCACTTTCAGCTTTTTAGATTACATTTCTAAGAGTTACCAAAACATAATAATAGTGGCATAAAAACATAAAACAAGCAGAGAAAGGCAAGTTGCGGCTAGATGAGATGAGTGGCTTTTATGGCCGGCGGTGAAGTTCACAATATATCCTGTAGGCAAGGGGGAGTTTCACAAGTATTTCAGGAAAGAGACTAACTAGATCAGATTTGTTTCTCGAAGGCAACATGACCATAAAAGGGAACACAGACTGGTGGTGACAGAGGGTAGAGGGGTGATGTTTAGGGAGCTATGGTGACCTTATGTGAACTAAAGTGTTAGAAGAAGTAGACATAAAGACTGAAGACCAGATTATGTTTTTAGGGACCAGATTATAAATGTTTTATAAAGGCAACATGCTAATTGCTTGACTCTAGAATATATTTTCCTGTGCATTTTATAGCAAAATGGCTTTCAAAAAATCCACTTGAAATCAAGCATATATTAGAAGTTTTAATGTTGGATGATACCACCTATGGAGGTATCTCAATTCTAATGCCAAAAAAACATAAGCAAGCTCTACAAATGTTTCTCCTGACTCTAATTAGCCCATCTGTGATTTTGAAATAACCAAAAAAATGCTTCCTCTAGACAAAAAAAAATCTGTTAAAAAAATGATTTCCTAATAGGAACAACATCAATACACACACAAAAAGAAGCAATAAGAAGCACAGGGTGAAGTGGCCAGTTAAGCCCAAATGCCAAATATTGAGTTGCTGAAGTAAATGAGCAACACTGGAATTTTTTCTGAAATGAAGGTTTTAGAGTGTTCTTCGGTTATTTCAATTACAGGTTATCGCAACACAGACTGACAGATCACACAATATTTTTAATATTAACTCATTCACATTTCCAGACTCAGGTACTGCAAGAAATCCAAAATCTGTGAATGCTGTAAACCAGCTTAATGCCCAGGTTTTCTCAGCCTTGAAGGTCAACTGTTAGGCCCCTGATTCATTCTCATGATGTGCAGAGATGACTGCTGGTTTCTTGGTCTGCCCTTTCCTGTACAAGTAAGATGATAACTGTCAAAAAATTTAAAGCTGGGCACTTTAATTTTCTGCTATCTGTAATCATATGCAAACCGTGGCAAAGCCAAAAATGAAGTTAAAGTAGTCAAGGGTTTCTAATATGTCATTTCTTGTGTCATTTTTTTGGACTATCGACCTAGAGAAAATAAGCCGTTTGTAACAGGGTAATTCAGTTATGTGATGCACTAAAGCAAAATCCCATTTTAAGTGACAGGGCATCATTACAGAGTAACCACAAGATATGGATAGGGGCTGGCACAGATTCTAGTGCACAGCCTGACTCCTTTACTTGAGCTATTACATCATGAGTCAGAGTAGACCAAAAATGAAGATGAAGCATGTTTTAAAAGCAGAAATTCCATGGTGACTGAAAATAGACAGGGACTCACCCAAACTGGAGGTGTCTTTAGAATATGTTTGAAGCACTCAAACTTCCATTATACGGGGATTTCTGACAGAATAAAAGACCTAAGACTGTAACTAAATTTAAAGTGCCCCTCCTCTCTCTCTCTCTCTCTGTCTAACTCTGCCTGTCAAAAAAAAAAAAAAAAAAAAAAAAAAAGATAAAGTGCCCCTCCCTCAAGAATGTCTTTAAAACACAGAAATTCCTGAAAAAAAAAACTAATTATGTTTGGAAGTACACAGCAAAGTTAGAAAATTTAAGTTTATGTATGCCAGCAAATTCAAGAAGTAGCACAATATAGACATTTATCTAATAGTGAGTAAGTAAGCCTGGGACATTGGGGTATATGCACATTAAATGAACAGGTAGAAATCATTCTAGGCTCAAATCGCAGCTGGAAAACCACCTGCCTCAATGATACAGTAGCTCTGATTATTTAGAAAGAAATTCTAAACGCTCAGTTTCTTAGTGAACCAGCAAGGTTCACTGGAACAAACACAAGCTCAAAAAACAGATGGAAGTTTTTAACCCGCCTCTATCACTTCATAGCAACGTAACACCACTGATTATCATGTTTGCATAACCACACTGGGCTCATAGTAATAAGTACAAAACACCTGATGTAATTCACGTGAATTTACATCTCGCTTCCTCCTTTTCCCTCTGAAATAAAGGTTCTTTTCAGCCTCCAAAGGGGTCAATTATGGCCGTGGTTGGTCCTAAGCAAGGCTGAGTTATAAGGCTTCCCACACCGATTCTTGCTCGTTTCATTCAGGCCACCTTCATTTCCACTTCCTTCCATTTTCTGACTCTTTAGAGATGAATTTATGTTTCTGCCTGGAATACAAATTTTTGGAGTCGTGTTTATGTTCAATACTGACAGCTAAGATGAAAGTTTCACGGAAAAGTGGATTGTGCTCAGCCAATAGCAAAGAAATACTACTTCTTAAATTGGCTTCATTTTACCATTTTCAAACATTTTTTTAGGAAATATTACCTCTTCTATTTCAATCTTTTGAGCTGCTGATAAAACAAAAACCTCTTGTTGCTCCACAATCCATACTTACATAGAAGAGATCTAAATGTATTTTCTGAAGATGCTGTTTCATATAAATGTCAGGCATGAAAGAAATATCAAGGATGGACTTGGAGAGAAACCTAAAGTTCTTCTCACTTATGTAGTTTTCACTCCAATGTGATACCAAGGAATTGTCCCAGGTTTTAAAAAAAGGAAAACATCCACACTCATGCACATAGCATGAAAAAAGGATACCCCCCTGCCCAACACCTCCTCCAACAAATGTTCAACCCCAGGAAGCCCATGAATTGCTGGTCAGGCATTCTGGGAGCTCCTGAATGTTCAACTGTTCACTGACACTTCTTCAACTGACCACTGCTTGGACCTCCAGAAGTATGAGAGGAAGGACAGAGTGAGATTACCTTGGCCTTAACTGAAGCTGTAAAACTGACTCATGTTGCCTGGTTAACTATTCTTATTTCTTAGATATGCAAGATATTATGTCACAAAATATTAATAGTGAAACAAAACAGTGAATTGTTTGATTCTTTTGGATATAATGCTTGAGTTGAAACCCATCTACAGGTTTCTTCCTCCTACTTAAAAAAAATTAAATGGTGTTTGTTTTTATTTATTTCAAAAACAAAGCAAAAGAGACAGAGACAGAGGTAGATCTTCCATCCACTGGCATACTCCCTAAATGCCTTCAACAGCTGGGATGGGATGAAACCAAAGCCAGAAGCCCTGAATTCTATGTGGTGGAGGGAGCCTAAGTACATGAGCTATCACCTGCTGCCTCCCAGGGTATGTATTAGCAGAAAGCTGGATTGAAAGCTGAATTGGGACTCAAATCTAGGCACTCTAATATGGAATGCTGGCATCCCAAGCAGTATCTTAACTGCAGTTATCAAATGCCAACCCTCCTCCTACATTTTGAACATGGGCATAGCGTGAAAGAGTATACCACTTCTTTGTGTTCATGTGTTATCATGGAAAGAGATAAATGTATGTTCAGATTCAAAATGGAAGACAGAAATGTTCAGTCCAAAGGTCAAAGTACAAATGAGTGAGAAATAAGGAAACAGCAGTATCTCATATATAGCAAATGCTCAACAAATGTTAACTGTTTGCTGTTACTATTATGGTGGTTGTTGAACTGTATTCAGTATCAAAGGTAAATACTGAATAAGTTGGATGGATAGAGACCAAGACAAACAGATAAATGAGAAGAAAAACAGACAAACTCCAAATGATATTTTAGATAATTATGAAAAGAAAGAGGAGGAGAAGGAGGAAAAGGTAACAGAAAGAAATAGACATTAGACAATCATCAATGCTTTGGCAATGTCATGGACAGGTTACAAGATCACCGTCAGTCATAAAGCCCTGAATGCTAGGGACAAACATTTACTTTATGAATAATAGCATTTTTTTTCGTAAGGAATAACATCAGGGACAACAATACTCCACTTTTAGCAATGAACAGATCAACCAGACAGAAAATTAACAAGGAAACAGCAGATTAAATCGACACTATAGACCAATTGATCTAACAGATTTCTACAGAACTTTTCATTCTACAGTTGCAGAATATGTATTCTTCTCAGCAGTGCATGGAACTTTCTCTAGGATTAACCATATGCAAGGCCATAAAGTGAGTCAGCAAATTCAAAAAATGTGAAATCTTACCATGAATCTTCTCGGACCACAATGGAATGAAGCTGGAAATCAGCAACTTAGGAATCTCTAGAGCATATGCAAACACATGGAGACTGAACAACATAATACTGAATGAACAGTGGGTCATAGAAGAAACCAAAAGAGAAATAAAAAACTTCTGGAAGCAAATAAGAATAACAACACAATGTATCAAAACTTACAGGATACAGCAAAAGCAGTGTTAGATGAAAGTTTATAGCAATACGTGCCTACATCAAAAAATTGGAAGGCACCAAATAAATGAGCCATTAATGCATCTCAGGGATCTAGAAAAGCTACAGCAAACCAAACCTAAAACTAGTAGGAGAAGAGGAATAATTAAAATTAGAGAAGAAATCAACAGGATTGATTTCTTAGGAAAAAAAAAAAGATAAGCAAAACAAAGAGCTGGTTTTTTGAAGAAATAAACAAAATGGACACACCATTGGCCCAACTAACTAAAAAAAGAGAGAGAAGATCCAAATCAGTAAGATCAGAGATGAAAAAGGGAATGTAACAACAGACACCACAGAAATAAAAAGAGTCATCAGAAATTACCACAAAGAGTTGTATCCCAGCAAACTGGAAAATTCCTGGACAAATACAACCTACCTAAATTGAACCAGGAACACATGTAAAACCTAAACACGCCCATAACCAGTCAGAAATTGAATTGGTAATAAAGGGCCTCCCAACAAAGAAAAGCCCAGAACCAGATGGATTCACCACTGAATTCTACCAGAAATTTAAAGAAGAACTAACTCTGATTCTTCTCAAGCTATTCAAAACAGGTGAAATAAAGAGAATCCTCCCAAATATTTTCTATGATGCCAGCATCACCTTAATTCCTAAACCTGAAAAAGATGCAACAGAAAGAGAATTACAGTCCAATTTCCCTAATGAACATAAACACAAAATATTCAAAAAAATTCTGGCCAATAGACTCCAACAACATATCAGAAAGATATCAGATATCAGACCAAGTGGGATTTATCCCTGGTATGCAGGGATGTTTCAATGCTGGCAAATCAATCAATGTGATACACCACATTAACAAACTGCAGAAGAAAAACCATATGATTATCTCAATTGATGCAGAGAAAGCATTTGATAAAATACACCCTTTCATGAAGAAAATTCTAAGGAAATTGGGTACATAAGGAATATTCCTCAACACAATCAAGGCAATTTATGACAAACCCATGGCCAGCATCATATTGAATGAGAAAAGTTAGAAGCATTCCTGCTGAGATCCACACCAGACAGGGATGCCCACTCTCACCATTGCTATTAAATATAGTACTGGAAGTTTTAGCCAGAGCCATAAGGCAAGAAAAAGAAATTAAGGGATACAAATTGGGAAGGAAGAAGTCAAAATTATCCCACTTTGCAGATAATGTGATTCTTTATTTAAGGGATCCAAAGAACTCCACTAAGAGACTACTGGAACTTACAGAAGACTTTGGTAAAGTAGCAGGATATAAAACCAATACACAAAAATCAACAGCCTTTATATACACAGTCAATGCCACAGCTGAGAAAGAACTTCTAAAATCAATCCATTCACAGTAGATACAAAAAAAATCAAATACCTTGAAATAAATTCCACTAAGGATGTCAAAGATCTCTATGATGAAAATCACAACACTTTAAAAAAGAAAAAGAAGAGGATACCAAAAAATGAAAAAAATATTCCATGCTCATGGATTGGAAGAATCAATATCATCAAAATTCCCATTCTTCCAAAAACAATTTATACATTCAATGTGATACCAACCAAAATACTAAAGACATTCTTCTCAGATATGGAAAAAATGATGCTGTAATTCATATGGAGGCACAGGAGTCCTCAAATAGCTAAAGCAATCTTGGACAACAAAACAGAGCCAGAGGCATCACAATACCAGATTTCAAGACTTACTACAAGGCAGTTATAATGAAAACTGCATGGTACTGGTACAGAAACAGATGGACAGACCAATGGAACAGAACAGAAACACCAGAAATCAATCCAAACATCCACAGCCAACTTATATTTGATCAAGGAGCTAAAATCAATTCCTGGAGCAAGGACAGTCTATTCAACAAATGGTGCTGGGAAGACTGGATTTCCACATGCAGAAGCATGAAGCAAGACCCCTACCTTTCACCTTACACAAAACTTCACTCAACATGGATTAAATATCTAAATCTATGACCCAACACCATCAAATTATTAGAGAACATCAGAGAAACCCTGCAATATATTGGTATGGGCAAAGACATCTTGGGAAAGACTCAGAGGCACAGGCAGTCAAAGCCAAAATAAAAAAAATTGGGATTATATCCAATTGAGAAGTTTCTGTACTGCAAAAGAAACAGGAAATTGAAGAGGCAACCAACAAAATGGGAAAAATATTTGCAAATTATGCAACTGATAAAGGTTTCATAAACAGAATCTACAAAGAGATCAAGATACTCCATAATAATAAAACAAACAACCCACTTAAGAGATGAGCCAAGGACCCAAATAGATATTTCTCTTTTTCTTTCTTTTTCTTTTTTTGGACAGGCAGAGTGGACAGTGAGAGAGAGAGAGACAGAGAGAAAGGTCTTCCTTTTGCCATTGGTTCACCCCCCAGTGGCCACTGTGGCCAGTACACGCGGCCAGCACACTGCACTGATCCGAAGCCAGGAGCCAGGTGCTTCTCCTGGTTTCCCATTTGGGCACAGAGCCCAAGGACTTGGGCCATCCTCCACTGCACTCCTGGGCCACAGCAGAGAGCTGGACTGGAAGAGGAGCAACCAGGACAGAATCCAGTGCCCTGACCAGGACTAGAACCCAGGGTGCCAGCGCCACAGGCAGAGGATTAGCCTAGTGAGCCTCGGCTTTGCCCCAAAATAGGTATTTTTCAAAAGAAGAAATCAAAATGGCCAAAAAACACATGAAAAAATGTACAAGATCACTAGTCTTCAGGGAAATGCATATCAAAACCACAATGAGGTTTTACCTCACCCAGATTAGAATGGCTTACATACAGAAATCAACTAAGAACAGATGCTGGTGAGGATGTGGGGAAAAAGGCACACTAATCCACTGTTGGTGGGAATGCAAACTGGTAAAGCCACTATGGAAGTCAGTTTGGAGATCCCTCAGAAACCTGAATATTGCCCTACCACATGACCCAGCCATCCCACTCCTTGGAATTTACCCAAAGGAATTTAAATTGGCAAATAAAAGAGCTGTCTGAACCTCCATGCTTATTGCAGCTCAATTCACAATAGCGAAGACATGGAATCAACCTAAATGCACATCAACAGAAGACTGGATAAAGAAATTATGGGATCTGTACTCTATAGGATACTATACAGCAGTAAAAAAAAATGAAATCTGGTCATTTGCAACAAAATGGAATAATCTGGAAAACATCATGCAGAGTGAAATAAGCCAGTCCCAAAGGGACAAATATCATCTGTTCTCCCTGATCTGTGACACCTAACTGAGCACCAAAAAGGAAACCTGTAGAAGTGAAACTGACACTATGAAAAGCAATGACTTGATCAGCCTTTGTTACAATTTTATTCTTTTTAGTATTTTCTTTTCCTAATTAATACCATTGGTTGAACTCTTTAACACAGAATTATTCTTAGTTGTTTAAATCCAATTGAAAATTGATTCTTGTTAAAAATAAGAATGTGCCCCAATGTAAGGCCACCACAAAACACACCAAACACTGGAGTAAGGTAAAGAGTTTACTGGGGGAAACCTGACAGACTGGAGGAAAGGGGCAAAGAAGGAAAAGAGGCAGAAGGAAAGTGTAAGAGAGAGAGAAAGAGAGAGAGAGAGAGAGATCAGGAGATAGAGAGGAAGCTGAAAAGCCCTTCACTCAGCCCAGCTTCCAAAGTGACCACTGCTCCTGAACAGACAGCCAAGTAGGGTCAGTAACACTGCAGGCAGAACTGTAAGTTTCCTGTTAGAGATGCCACCTGCCTTTACCTGGCCAGCTCTCCTCCCAGGCCAGCTAGGTAATGGAAGTCAACAGGGTGCCTTCCCCAATGAGGTTTATGCCTCCCTTAGGATATACCCAATGTGAAGATTTAGATAGATTGGGCCTCATAACTGACAAGGCCTTAAATCCAACCAGATTATTATCAGGCCCCTTCTGTCAGTTTCTATTTGCCTCTCAATCACAAAACTTAGTCGTGGCTTATATAGCACCTTCTTAGGTCCCTCTAGTAATGATGCTGTCCTTGTTCTAGAACCTGTCTAGCTTACCTGGGGCTTCATTCCTTTGTAATCATAGCCTCTACTCTTTCACCAATGGCTCTACACCTGACCTTTGTGTATTGATGGTCCTCTCCCCCATTTAATGTTGTTTGATTATTCAGAATGTCTCTATAGACAAACTGCAAAAATTGTGTGGCCTTTCTTCTGGTCTTGGTTGGGATCAGCTTTAAACCACATCCATCAAACAAACAGTCCTCACAAGGGTCTAGAGACCCCCCCTCATTTCCTCATCTCTATGAAATCCTCTCATTACTTGGTTAATGCCACTCAGGATCATTGGTTTCTATTCTCACCCCATCTTTTATACTAATGTGTCTGTTTAAGTGTTTACAGGAGGTGATAATGGAACAAACCAAGGCCTTTAGCAACCCAGCAGTCAACCAGGGATACACTTGGCTCCCCACCCAGGAAAAAGAGACTTGAGACATCACCCCATGGCAGAAAAGAGTACCTCATCGCCCCATGTCGGCAGGAAGTAGCTCTAGAGACAGATCATCGTCCCTCTACACCTCCTGGACTTTTGGGACTAATGTAATCCCATTAAACTCCTACTTTTTAAAAAACAAAAGGGGGGAATGTTAGTAAAATGGTGCAGTCTTATCTATGGTGCTATCTATACCCTGACATCATCCTAGGCTCTAGCCCCCGCCGCCATTGCTGGAAGCCAGGTGGCCATATGGCCCAACCACCCATCCTAATGGGATTTGCGGCTCCTACTTCGCTGCCCAATCTCTGGGAAAGTTTTAAATGGACCTGTTTATGAACACGTGGCTCTCTGGCTCTCCATCTCCTGATCTCTTGTCTTTCTCTGTCTCTCTCTCTCTCTTACACTCTCCTTCTGCCTCTTATCCTTCATCACCCCTTCCCTCCAGTCTGTCTGGTTTCCTCCAATAAACTCTTTTCCTTAAAATAAAAAAAGAGTGGAAATAAGAGAGGGAGGAGATGTACAGTTTGGCACACATTCCTTCAGACTTACCCTTAAGGGTAAAGCTAAAAACTTGCCACAGGACTCCAAATCCCATTAAGTTGGCAGGTATCAATGCCATCTTACTAGTTAAAGTGATCAGTTTAAGTTCATACCTGATTATAAAGATAGAGTTAAGTGTCACAGTGATCACATAAATAAGACCAGTGTCTGCTAATAATAGTTGATGAATTGAAAAGGAGAGAATGATCCTACATGGGAAGCAGGATAAACAGCACGACAAATGCCCTGAACAGCACTCTGGCCTCAGAATCAGCCCTTAAGGCATTTGAATCTGGCTAAAAAGCCCATGAGAGTTTCTCAGGCATGGAAAGCCAAGACACTGTGGCAAAAAAAAAAAAAAGATCCACATGAAAGATCTCTGTGAGATCCCAGTGAAAAGAAGGGGCCATCAAAGAAGGAGGTACCTTTCTCTGAAGGGAGGAGAGAACTTCCACTTTGATTATGGCCTTATCTAAATAAGGTCAGAGTTTGTGAACTCAAGCTGCCTTGGCAGCTCATGACAAGAGCCTCGGGTGATTAGTGACATCATAAATAAGAGTGTCAATGGTTAAATCAACAACAGGAGTCACTGTGCACTTGCTCCCCATGTAGGACCTTTCTGTCCTTAATGTGTTGTTCTATGAGAATTAACGGTAAAACTAGTACTCAAACAGTACTTTATACTTTGTGTGTCTGTTTGGGTAAAAACTGTTGAAATCTTTACTTAGTATAGAGTATAGATCTCCTGAATATACAGATAATTAAAAATGAATCTTAATGGGAGAGGGAGTAGGAGATGGGATGATTTGTGGGTGAGAGGCTGGTTATGGGGGGGAAGAACCACTATAATCCAAAAATTGTGCTTTCAAAATTTATATTTATTAAATAAAAGTTTTCTATATAAAGAGGTGCCTTTGTAATTCACCATTTACAGATAAAGACATCGAGGCAGAGAGATTAAATTACTTGTCTAATATCATATCTAAGCTTAATAAAAGCAGAATAGGAATTAGTAAGTTTGACTTTATGGCTCAAGCTCTGAATCATGTCGCCTCACTATCTTGTCAAGGCCTTCATCTGTTTAAAGTGGCTGCCAATCACTCATGGACAGAAAGCCAAGCTCCCAAGAAAAGCATTCAAAGCCTTTTTGATGAAACTCTCACCTATTGTTGTATGTATCTCAGACTGTCCCTTTCAGCGATCCTTTGTTTTCTACATGCAGATACACTCAGTATTCTTTTATTTTAAGGAACAGATCTTCTATTTACCCTGCAACCCTGCCAAGTTCCTGTCCCACCTATCACTTTCATATAATCCTGTTGTGCATCCTTCCTTCAATCACTCTCCCATTAACCCTTTGTCACTAGGCTTCCCTCTTTTGAACCTGCTTTGTCAGAATAACCAAAGCCTCTCCGGTGATCAACAAACTGAACGTGGTAAGACAAGAGTCAAATAAAAACCTTCTGAGTTCCACCTCAGTCCCTTTCTATCTATGTGATCTTCAACAAGGCATTTAACTTCCATAAGTTGGTGAGTACTCCTCTTTTTCACTATTCCCCCTAAAATACATCTACCTTTCTTCTTCCTCCTCTCTCAAGTCATGCCCACTCCTCTCTTATTTTTTTAAAGATTTTATTTATTTACTTGAGTGGTAGAGTTACAGACAGAGAGAAGGAGAGACAAAGAGAAAGGTTTTCCATCCACTGATTCACTCCCAAAGTGGTAGCAACAGCCAGAGCTGGGCTGATCTAAGACAGGAGCCAAGAGCTTCTTCTGAGTTTTCCATGCATGTGCAAGGGCCCAAGCACTTAGGACATTTTCTACTGCTTCCCCAGGCCATAGGCAGAGAGCTGGATTGGAAGAGGAGTAGCCAGGACACAAACTAGCACCTATATGGGATGCCGGCACAACAGACAGAGGCTTAGCCTGCTATGCCACAGCACCAGCCCCTCACTCTCATGTTAACACCCTCATCTATACCTGTTTATCCTACCATATCCAAGGAGTTTTAACTCTTCTCTCCTTCCATACAGGCCATGCTTGGCCACATACTAACTTCACAGTCTTTGACATTAGCTTGTCTGAGCAATGGATCTCCATTTATCATATATAAATAATAATACCCACTCTCAAACTTTTCTCTTTTTGTAAGAATGAATTACTATGCCACAGAGGGAGTCATGTTGAAAACCCTGAGGACTATCCACATGTCAGTATGGTTATTATTTATTTATTTATTTATTTATTGAGAGGTAGAGAACTAAACAGTGAGAGGGAGAAAGAGAGAAAGGTCTTTCTTCCATTGGTTCACTCCCCAAATGGCCACAACTGCCAGAGCTGTGCCAGGTGCCAGGAGCCAGGAGCTTCTTCCGGGTCTCCCATATGGGTACAGGGGTCCAAGCACTTGGGACATCTTCTACTGCTTTCCCAGGCCATAACAGAGAGCTGGATTGGAAGAAGAGCAGCAGGGACTAGAACCAGCACCCATATGGTATGCTGGCACCACAGGCAGAGGATTAGCCTACTGTGCCACGGTGCCGGCCCCAGTATGGTTATTCTGTTTGTGTTTTTTTGTTTGTGTGTGTGTATGAGTGTGTGTGTGTAATTTGGAGACAATCTAAAACTTAGAGAAAAGTTGCAAGGAAGCATAAAGAACTTTTTGAAAATCATTTGGAAGTAAGATGCCAAACTGATGCCCTAATAAGCCCTTAACACTTTAATGTATCTTTCTACAAATAAGATTACTCAACATAAAATTATGATCAAGAAAATAAGAAAATTACATTGATATACGACTACTCTTGGTCTTAGCCAAAAGGTCGAGAAGGGGTAACAATGACAGATAACTTCCATCCAGTCTTCAACCTTTCAAAGATTTCTAGATGTTGTAATAATGTCCTTTACAAGAAATTACCCAGTTCAGGTGCACACATTCCATTGGGTTTTCTTGTCTCTTTAATCCCCTTTATGCTGGAACAGTTCTCAATTTTTCTTGTACTTAATTGACATTGACACATTTGGGGAGGTTAAAAGCTATTCTGTTAAAGGCTGATCAACTTCAACTTGCCTGCTGTCCCTTGTGGTTAGATTCCAGTTATGAATCTTTGGTGGAATTATTAAGAAGTGATGTTCATTTTTATCACTGCATCTTCTTAGGTGGTACATAATTTTCATTGATATTAACTTCGGTCATTTGATTAATTGTTGTCTTCTAGGCATTTATACTATGAACTCTCTTTTTCCATTAATATGATTTTATAGAAAGAATAATTTGTGAAATAGGTATTTTGAAATGATAAACATTCTCTTCAAATTTTTTGCTTTTTTCAGAAATTTATGAATACATTATATGTATTATATTATAATTACATTAGATGTCTCAGGGTCACAGCAAATGCTTGATAATTACTACAGCACAATTCTCACCAATTTTTATGTTAATGTGATATTAATACAAAAAATATATTCAATGTAATTCACAGATAGAATTCTAGGAATATAATGACACTTCTTGATATGTGTGTCTGTCTACTCTGCCTTTCAAGTAAATAAGTAAGTCTTATTTACTTATATGGACCATTGCATGTTCTTGGTCACATGTTTTGTTATCTGTTCCTATCTACAGCCAATATTTTCTTACATGCTAGTTGTCCATAGTTGTTGTCTTCATTTTCTCAACTTTTACTGATTGCTCACTCCACTCACATCTGGCTTCAGTCTTCATTCACTTCTGATATTATCATGTCACTGAAATCCACATATCTAAATCCAAAATATATTTCTGAGTCCTTATGTTGCTTGACCTATATGAAGCATTTGACAGTTTGGCCAATTCCTTTTGCTCCCATGACATAGCACTCTCATCATATTCTCTTCTGCCTCTCTAGATATTTCTTCTCCATCTCCTTAAATCTTCTTTCCCCCTCCCCATTTCTTGAATGTTGGCACTACCCAAGGCTCAGTCCTAGGCCTTCTGTTCTCCTCATTCTTCACACTCCCACATCTCACTTCTTTAGATCCAGTTCTCATCTCTATGCTAAAATTTTAAAATCTTTATCTCTGCATGACTGACTTTGAACTCCAAACACATGTACCCCACTGCCTACCTGATATTTATTCAACTCAGCAAGAGTTACTGAGCACCCGCTGTGCACTATGAACACTGTTCTAGTCTCCTATCCACTTCATTTGCATGGTTCCGAGGTATTGAAAACAGCACACACAAAGCCAATGCCATTGTCTTCATCTCCCCTCCCTGGCCTTCCATGAACATTCCCAGCATTCTTCATCTCAGTAAATGCCATGGATTCACCCTGCTCCCTTGGAAAGCAGGAATATCTGGTGCTTATCCACTCATGTTCACATTCAATCACCATGTCCTACTGATTCTGCCTTTTAAATACTTTTAGGCTTGTCCAGTTCTCATCATCTCCAATAATACTCTGTACCTGACCACCATTATTGCTGAATAATAACCTCTTAACTGGCCTCCCTGCATCCAAAGCTTATCTCTTCATATACACGAACTTTCCAACTATCTCCAGAATTATCTTCCTAATGTGAGGATCTAATCAAGGCATTAAGTCTTTCATGTGGATTCCTTGGCTCTTGAGATAAAATGGAAACTTTTGATCCTGGTTTTAAAGATCTCCATCTGCTGCCACTTAACTTTTAGGCCTCACTCCTGCTATTTCAGCATACTCAGCCTATCTTTCCAGAGTGAAAATGATTCCCTCTGCCATATAATCTCCCCTATCTCCTGCAACCTGCACCTAGAAAAACCTCTCTTCGTTTGCTTAGCTTTGTGAACTTCTATTCTTCCTTCCAGTCTAGTGGGATTGTCACCTCCTCAAGGAAGACCTCTCTGATGCACATATGTGGTTAGGTCTTCTCTCCTCTGGAACATACCCATCATATCATAAACCATGCTTGCTCCCCTGTAATTACTTCCTTAGAGGTCTGTGTACACAAACAGACTGAATAATGTATGAAGTCATGGCTTCTGTTTGGGTTTTCTTTTTTTTACATCATCTTTGCCTCACAGAGTGACAAGCACACAGCAGGAACTCGATAAAAATTTGCTAAATGGATGAATGAATTACTGCAGCTATAATAATAAACTAGATCTTATTAGTCTGGTCCTTTTACAATCAGAAACACCATGAACTGATTTTAATGCATTCAATTAGTGTTAATAGATTCATATGTGAATCTTTATGGTATAATCATTGAAGACAGAGTTCAGAGGAAGCCAGTCCTCCTTCAAATTCAGCCTTTCCTATACCCACTGTGTGTCCTGGACAGCCACTACCTTCCATGTACTTCTATTTATCCGTATGTCAGATGTGTTGAGGATTAAATGAGACAATATATGTAAATCACTTAGAACATGGCCTGGTACAAGTTACATAAGCATTATGTAAGTGAGAGTTATTAGCATTTCTAAGATATTTTCATTTAAATAAGACTTTTCCCTTTACAAACTCCCCTGATCATAAGGAATGGATTCTAAAGACAGGGAACTCATAAAGGGAACAGAATAGTGAACAACATGATCTGGGGAGGACTGGGCACTTGACACAGTGATTAGGACATTGCTTGGGACACCTGCATCTCCTCTCAAGTGCCAGATGAATCCCTACTACTCCACTTCTGATCCAAATTCCTGTTAATGCACAAACTGTGAGGCAGCAGATAATGGCTCAGGCAATTACTCATCTCTCTCCCTCCTTTCAACTAAAATGAAGATAAAAACATTTAATCTTTTTTTAATGGATCATTTGGGCAAAGACTGCAAGACGGTCCAGTATAATAAGCCTACAGCCTGGGCAATATTATGAGCAGCACCTTCCTTAAATCTCAATAGTGATTCAATTGCATCTCCCTGAAAAAGTGATCCTCATTAGAGAACAAGTTGTGATGACCAGACTAAACCGAGGGAACCTCCAGAGCCTCCCGATGTGCTGTGTGCATGATTTCACTCTGAATCTTCAGGCAGAAACCCTGATCCCCTTTGAAGAACTTTCTAAAACTCACTGGAGCAGCACAAACACGCTGAGGCTCCCCAGTCATATGTGGGGACTCCCCCCAAGTGCTACATTTGTTTTCAGAGGAACTGAAGTCACAGGAGGACGAAAATTGGAGAAAGGGTACATCTTAGCAATAGAAGTGCTTTTTATGAGTTGGTTGTTTTATAATTCACTCTCTCTTGATGTTATTCTGATCCCTGAATGAGGAGAGTCACAACTACAGAAGAAATATCAGATACGGACCATGTCCTCAAACACCATTAAAAATACACAGCACAATGCTTAGTGCATAAATCAATAATAGATATTTAACTTTTAGATAGCCTAACAAAAGGAATGAAAAGATTTAGAAAGTCACTGAAAATTGTAATAAGATAGGTATTTAACAATTTTTTAAAAGTTATGACAAATACCTGTTGTTGTTTTTTTTTTATTTTTTGACAGGCAGAGTGGACAGTGAGAGAGACAGAGAGAAAGGTCTTCCTTTTGCCGTTGGTTCACCCTCCAATGGCCGCCGCGCTGCGGCCGGCACACCGCGCTGATCCGAAGGCAGGAGCCAGGTGCTTCTCCTGGTCTCCCATGGGGTGCAGGGCCCAAGCACTTGGGCCATCCTCCACTGCCCTCCCGGGCCACAGCAGAGAGCTGGTCTGGAAGAGGGGCAACCGGGACAGAATCCGGCACCCCGACCAGGACTATTACCCGGTGTGCTGTCACCGCAGGCGGAAGATTAGCCTACTGAACCATGGCGCTGGCAAATACCTGGTTTTGAGCATATTTTCTACTACCAATGTGGCTTTTTATTTTTATTTTATTTTAAAGATGTGTGTATTTTATTTGAAAGGCAGAGTGACACACACAAAGGGAAAGAGACAGAAATCTTTCATCAACTGTTTCACTCTCCAAATTCCTGCCAACAGCCAGGGCTGAGCTAAACGAAAACCAGGAGCCAAGAAATCCATGTGAATCTCCAACTGGGTGGCAGGGACCCAAGCACTTGAGCTATCATCAATCGCTTTCCAGATGTATTTGCAAGAAGCTGGACTGGAAACACAGAGTAGCCTGAACTTGAATCTGAACTGCAATATGGATGTAGGCATCCCAAGCAGTGGCTTAACCCATTATACTTGAATGCCAGTCCTAATCAGCAAGATTTTTTTAAACTGTAAATTAAATACATAAATGAAATTAACATTTTTTATTAAAAATGTATTATAAAATATATTTTTAAATAGTTTTTGTTTTAAATGACAGGAAATGAATTTTCTTATGTACAACCTCATGCACAAATCTACTGGATTTTTTATTTTTTTCTGGGTTAATAGAGAATTAGTATGGAAGACATTCTTCCTTACTGCCAGAAGATACAAGGATAAACCTAGGTAAGAAACCAGACATCAAGTCCCTTAGACTAAATCAACATGCAACTTCTAGCAGCATCCAAAATATGGCAAAGACTCTGAACTTGGCAAGGTACCAGTAAGGACCGGGATGACCAGACTGCATTGTTTAAGGGTGAAGACAAGATGTTTGGTCACACAGAATCCGTTGTAGAATACTGAAACTGACTTAGTTTTTGAACCTCAGTTTATCATCCATAATATGGATATACCAACATACTTAAATGGTTTTTGTGTGTACTCAGTTAATATTTGTATTGCTACAGAATACTTTGCAGACAATCAGCCTTGGATAGATTAACCAGTACCATATTTTCTCACAGTAATTTCCACTGCACTCTCAGTGGTGCTCTCCTCTGTAGCTGTAACCATGTGTACCATCCTGGGATGGTTTAAGAGGTGGTTATGCTTGAACTTACATTGAGAATGAGCTTAAACTTCAGAGCTAAGCCCAGCTCCAGCTCCAGCTCCTGTGTTCACAGGTAGTGAAACTCTGGGAAGGTAATTTTAAACTTCTTATTTCCAGTTTCCCCACATTTAAGATAGAATGAGATCTACCTGGCTGCAATGCAATAAAGGTTAAGTGAAATAATCTGTATAAAGTGCCAAACACAAAATGATGTCTCATAAACAGCCACAATATTATGGGAACCCAAAAGAGAGGAGACAAATGTTCCATGATATTTTATTGAATATATTAAAATGGAAATTCAAGCAAAGAAATTTCTAATTTATGTCAGTAATTTCATAAAGCACATGAAAATCCCTAGTGAAGTGATTCTATGTTGCCATTCTCAGTGACAAGAGATAGGGATGTGCTAATTATAAAATATTTTAATACTTGAAAAAATAAGTCATTTGTGCATTTCAGTGGCATAGAAAAGCCCTACTTGATATGATGTATTTAGCAGAAGCAGCTCACTTTATCTGCTGCAGAATGCTCTTTGATGTCATTAACTTAGGAAAGTAATGCAAAAAATATTCAAAGGGTGGAGAGACAGGGGACTTTCCCTTCTCTCCTAAAGGCCACTTTGATTAATGCAGCCAGCAGCAGTCCTCTGGAGGCCAGGAAGTAAGCAATCAGAGAGCACCTGAAGCAAAGGCCCTCCAAAAGTTCTGGTCACTTACGTTAATCACATTAACACTGACTCTCTGTCGACAATGGATAATTTTTTAATAATGTGACTTCTCTGCAAAACGACAAATTCATACCTCTAAAATTTCAACTGGTACTATAAATCATGCTGTATGTGCTCCTTGTTGACTCTGTAGGAAGTAGTCTAACAGAAAGAACAGTATACTTGTACTCAGAGCACCCACATTTAAAACCTGCCCAGGCCTCAGTCTCCTCTGCAGAATAATACCCTGACCTCAGCATGTAGTCAGGGCAACCATTTGGTGCAGCCGTAAAGATACTGCTTGGGATGCCTGCTTCCTACGTAAGAATATCTGGGTTTGAGTCCTCACACTGCTTCTGATTCCAGCTTCCTGATATTGCCTAGGAGGCAACAGGTGCTACTTGGATTCCTGACACCCAGGTGAGAGACTGAATTGAGTTCTGGGCTCCTGGTTTCTGCCTGGTGCAGCCCAGCTATTATGGGCATTTGGGGATCCAGCAGACAGAAGATCTCTCTTTTCTTTCTTTATCTTTTTCCCTCTCTCCTTTTCAAACAAATAAAAGTAAAACAATTTCTTTATATAAGATAAAGTATATTTGTTGCTGACTCAATGTAGAAGCCACAAAAATATTAACTATTAAATAAATCAAATTACTTTTAGCATCAAGTGAATAATTACAGTGTTAACATTTATTATTTATTTACTGTGTACCAGATGGTGGGTTAAATATTTTTACATTAATTATCTTATTTTTTCATCACATAAACTCAAGAGGAAAGTTCTATTATTATTATATCTTTTCTGCATTTGAAGAAAATAAGGTTTAGAGAGACTCAGTATCCTACCTTTGGTTACACAGAAGATAAACACCCAATCTGGGGTAATACATAAGTTTTTCTCACAGCAAAGCCTGTATGTTACCAAATTATTGGTTTCAAATTAGTATTTTTTTTATTTTTAAGAGGTTTTTGTTTATTTGAAAGGCAAAGTGACAGAGAGAGAGGAAGATATAGAGAGAGATCGTCATCTGCTGGTTTACTCCCCAAATCGTCACAATGGCTGGGGTTGGGTCAGGAACTTCATCTAGGTCTCCCACACTGGTCACAGGCCATCTTCTTTTGCTTTCCCGGGTTCATTAGCAGGAAGCTGGATAGGAGGCAGAGCAGTCAGACCTTGAACTGGAGCTCCAGTATGGGATGCCAGCACTTCAGGCAGCAGCTTAACCCATTGTGCCACTATGCCACCTCCTCAAATTATTTCTTAAAAACAGAATGCTTTCTTCAAATCAGAGTTTATACAACCCAGAGAACAGAAGCTGAGCTACCCTGACTCATTCAGAGATGGAGAATTTTGCTTTCATTATAGCCTTAGACACACCTCAGAGGTCCCTCGGACTCACAAAAACACAGTAAACCAGCAAATATGTTACTGCTGTGATGATCACATTTTTTTCACATGTAAGATCTTGAAAGCTTGCAAACCATTGGGAAGGTCTATGACAAGTAATGATTTGTCATGTTTCTATGGCATTAATTTGAATCTTGCATTGCAAAACTGTCAGGAGTAAGTCACTTAGTAAGTGCCCTTTTCAGAAGTGTAAGAATAAGCACAGGTCACCGGTGATTCATGATACATATGTGATTTGAGAGAAAGCCAAGTGCCTGGACAAATGTTCCCAAGCCCATGATTGGGGGATTCCTGAAGAATTTAGGACACTTTTATTGGCAAAATATCAAAGTCCTACGATAGCTGGTTACAGCAAACTGGTGGAATATGACTTCGATTCTGTTGCTAATGAGGAAGAGATGTCACATTATTTACTGCAGTGCCTCAATATTTCCTAAAGTTGCCAGATTTAGCAAATAAAATTACCAAGACATCTAATTAAATCTGAATTTCAAATAAATAAATACTTTTTTAACTATGTCTGAAATGTTTAATGGTATCTACCTATAGTAAAAATTATTTGTTGTAATTCCCCTAAAATATTTTTTATTTTGCAGGCTAACTTACTGAGTAATCAAGGTTATTCAAAGCAGATAGTAAATAGGAATATACTTTAATCCATACCCACAGAGGTTTTGAATAAATCCAAGTAAATGACAAAACAAGACAAAAATAAATTAGAAATAATAACTGAATCATAAAATACATCATTAAGGTTAAAACTGGTATGGACAGATTAGCATACTAGACAAAGTTGAGAGAATTGGTGGGCCTCAAGATATTGATAAGCATCTGTGTGGAAGAAGTTACCTGTGGGCAAAGAGATGGAAAATCTGGAAGAATTAAATATGTATAATAACTATTAGTCAAAAAATTTAATGTAAGGAGATGGATATGCCAACTAACTTGACTGGGCCCTCACACATTGAATATATGTTTTAAATAAGTACAGGGTGTCCCTTGAATATGCACAATTCAAATAATAAGTAAATATATAGCCAGAATAGGTAGATGAGAAAGTTGTATATTAATTTAGTCAGAGTTCAAGAAGGGGAAAATATAAATAAGAATGAAGAAACAATACTTTGAGAGATAATAGTATATAATTTTTCAGAGTTGATCAAAGACACCAATAGTTAGATGGAAGAAGCCACATAATTATAAGAAGAGCAAGTAGGGAGAACTCACAGGTGTATACCAAGCATGTAGCACTGAACTACAGAACATACTAATGCTATCACAGCACCTTGGAGTTCATTACAGCCAAGGCATATAAAAACTGATTTGAATCACAGATGAAATCTAGGACTTAGGCAAAAAATTAAAAACAGAAAACAAATTATTATTTCATGATTAAAGATAAAATATTTACAAAATAGATGATTGTTTTATCTTTAAAAATCATCACCTTAATCATGAAAACCGTAACTAGGAAGAATTGCATACGATATTTTAAAAACCTATCAGTAGGAGCCAGCACTGTGGTGTAGCAGGTAAAGCCATCGCCTACAGTGCCAGTATCCTATATGGACGCCGGTTCAAGACCCGGCTGCTCCACTTCCAATCCAGCTCTCTGCTAAGACCTGGGAAAGCAGTAGAAGATGGCCCAAGTCCTTGGGCCCCTCCATCAGCATGGGAAGACCCGGAGGAAGCTCCTGGCTCCTGGCTTTGGATCGGCGCAGCTCTGGCCGTTGTGGCCAACTGGGGAGTGAACCAGCAGATGGAAGACCTCTCTCTCTCCCTGCCTCTCCTTCTGTCTCTGTGTAACTCTGACCTTCAAAAATAAATAAATAAATCTTAAAAAAGTATCAGTAAATACCCAAAAATTCCTGAATGAAGTAAGAGCTAAAAACATCTGTGTTCAAAAATGTAATTTTATTTAAATCAGAAGACACCCGGCATTTTAGAAAGCTTGATTTCTTTACAATGATTGTAGTATGGGTGTAGGTGAGTGTCTCATAGCTCAAAAGTAAAATAATTTCTAATTATCTACAAAATCAACTTGAAAACATGAAAAACTTCACTGAGTTTCTTTTATTCTTGAGAAGAGGAGTACACCGCCTTGGTGTGTGAAGTATACTACTTGCTTCAATACTAAATATAGTTTTGTTCTTTTGGTTTGTAGCTTCTGAGGAATTGCTTCTGTTCTCCTTTCCAGCATGAACAATAGTCTCATATTTCCATTATTGCCTGGAAGTATTTTGCTTCTTCCCACCCTATATGATTCAGGATCAAAGCTCAGCAACAACAGGGTTTTGATGTGGATTATCCTCCAAAGTGAAAGCAACACAGACACGGAAACTAAGGAAGAGGGAAGTTGGATTGCATTATCTGCATTCCACTGTTAAACACTGAAGGTGCACAAAGACAGACAACCGTCCTGTCAGTCCTGCAATAGCTCAGGCTCGGGAGAATTCACTCCACAAGTTTATGTTTAGAACCCTACTCTCACCTCATGAAAAGAGTAGTTATGAGAAATGTTCACCTGAAACTTTCTACGGCATTCTTTAAAAGTGCTGTTAATGACGCTTTGTTTCATTGCCCCATATCCCCTTTTTGGAGTCTCCACGTAAAAGAACATCTTACTGACAAGACACGTTAAGTGCCTAAGTTTCCAGGAAGGAAATGCATAAATAAATTACAATTTTCTACATGACAGACTATTATACAGGCATTAAAATGATAATTTGGAAGACTACTGAGAGAGCAGAAAATTATTATAACAGAGTGAACAAAATGATACAAAATGACATGCACATCATGACCAGCACAGTGTCAAAGAAGACCAGAAGGAACACTGAATGGTAAATTACATGCTAGGCATAGAATTACAGGTGCCTTTTCTCCTCTTCAAAAATACAGGAGCCAGTGCCATGGCGCAGAAGGTTAATCCGTGCCTGCATCCCATGTGGGCACGGGTTCTAGTACCGGCTGCTCTTCTTCCAGTCCAGCTCTCTGCTTTGACCTGGGAAAGCAGTAGAAGACTGCCCAAGTGCTAGGGCCCCTGCGACCTCATGGGAGACCAGGAGGAAGCACCTGGCTCCTGGCTTCAGACTGGCGCAGCTACAGCCATTGCGGCCATTTGGGAAGTGAACCAACAGAAGGAAGACCTTTCTCTCTGTCTTTCCCTCTCACTGTCTGTAACTCTACCTCTCAAATAAATAAATAAAATCTTTAAAAAAGAAAATATTTGTTTGGAATGGTCCCCAGAGAAATGTACTAGTATAGAAAACTTTATCTGTCATAAAATTTGGTATTTATATCTTGGGAGTCTTTTTTGGCCTTGAAAGAAGAAAGCACAGGGTTACCTATGATATTTAATAACAATTACTATGTTATATAAGCACTTGGACTAACATTAGTTCTTCTTGTTTTGATTTTATTCTGCTTTGTCTCCTTTCTTAGGAAGACGAGAAATAAAGAAAATAAATACATGGGCTATTCTTATCTTTAAATAGCTTAAAATAAACTTAGAAATATGAGGGGTCTCACAAAGTCCATGGAAATGCAGAGCCTAAAAAGATTATGCAGGGATTTGAATTTATGTTTCACCAAAATAAATATAATTTCCACAAGCCTTTTGAAGCACTCATATTTTATACAGATGAAAAGGAATTTATTGTGATTAAATTGAGGCTAACCATTGTTTGAAAGAGTAACATCACTGACCCATATCAGGAAACACATGGTATTGACATACATTATTAGAGGCTATTTGGTTTAGGTGGTGTGTCCAGACTTCTTCACTGTAAAGTGGCTACTTTTCTCTTTATGAATATTAAACATTTAGAGGAAGAACCTTTGAGACCCTACAAATATTCTATTTCTCTTCAAATCTTTATCCCCTGATTTTTTGACACCTATCAGTGGATCTTGGCTGTAGCAATTTTAATCGTTCTTTTTCTTATATTTTAAAGACAATTTCCCTAATTTCCTCATTCCTGCAATATTTATTGTTTGGAATTCAACTAGAAGAAAAATATCCTTCCCTTCTCCCCACTGGTATATTTATCTAGTTATTTATTTATATCAGGATATTTATTTTATTTTTTGGATTTGGCCAATGAAAGGTCTTTCAGTTTTCATGCTCTTTAGACATGAACCTTACCTTTCATTGCTTTTTGTTCTTTCTGCATTTCTTTGCTTTCTTTCACCTAAAGAAACTCCATAGTCTTCATATTTCCCCTTTCCTAGAACTAGAATTAACTGCTTCTTTAAGGAACTAGCACTCATTTCTTTTACTAAGAATTGGTATTTGGAAACTAAGATCTGACCATTTGGAGTGCTCATTGCTACTGGGGGGTATTGTCTCTTCTGTAAATTTTCAGCCAACATAGCTTAAGAATATGGTCTCCTGGTGCTGCTTCTCCTCTGACAGTAATTACAGACCCAGACTCTTTCTTATTCCACTTTTTTTCCCTGGGGCAATACTTTGTCTCCTCTGTTCCCTCCCCTAGCTGCAATGAGTTTTCAGTGGTATACTATAAACAACTGTGTCTAGTGCCCTTCACCCTGCAAGATTAAAGTTTTGTTCCATGGAGAAATCTGTGAAAGGAGTCCTGGTGGAATTCTGAAGCCATATTTCAGTGGCTGCTCTTAGCCTTCCCCGTTCCTCACCCTGAGGGATATTTTCTGAGGATTCTCTCAAACTTTTTCTGCATGTGTTCAGTAGGATTTATGCAGAAAAAGCTTAAGAGATACGAATTCATAAAATTTATCTGGCTTTTAGGCACTTCTCTTATGCATACCTGGCCTCTGCCAACTCTAATCACCCAGCAAAATTCTTTGTAGCACTTTCCACTTGTGTCTCCACCAGGCAAATCGATTCTCATTTCCTGTTTATCTCAGCAGTGTCCTCTCCATCCTTAGAGTTTGAGCCAGGTGTTTACCCTGTAATAAACTCTCTGATGGGCTCAAAAGTAGTCATAAGTTTGCAATTCATGTATTTTTACTGGGGTTGTATTTCAGAAATCAGCCTTGATTTTCTTATCAAATTTTAACACAGTTGATCATTTTTTGGACACTTAACATGTGTCACTTCACAACATTATATCATTTTTATGTCTGAAATTCTGAACTGTAAGCTTTGTGAAGATTAGAAGCTTACATGGACTAGGAGAAAGAGTCTGAACTTTAGAAATAGAAAAAAAAACTAAGCTCAAATCCTGTAATACATCTGGTCATGGTGCCCAAGTCTCAGATCTCCCCTCTACAAGAAGTTCATAAGAATACACAACTACACTTTTGGCAGTGAGAAAACCTGAGACAATATGTGCATAGCTAGAATAGGCCAGTCTTCCACAGATGTTAATGTAATTCCCTTCCATTTTTTTTTTTCTTGTATATAATCCAGCATCTCAGAAAATCTCCAGAAGAGCAATGGACATGAAGAAGCAGCCAAACTTTATACACTCAGTTGAAGTGTTCCTTTCTTATTTCCTTTTTCAAGTGTCTGTGTATTTATTTTCATCTACTTCAAAGAGCAATAAAGAGAGAAAGAGATCTTCCATCTACTGATTCATTCCCTAAGTATCTGCAACGGCCAATGCTGAGCCACACTGAAGCCAGGAGCACAGAACTCCACACAGGTCTTCCACATAAGCCACATGCACTGCTTTCCAGAATGCACTAAAAAGGGAGCTGGTTTGGAAGCAGAGCAGCTGGAACTCGATCCAGCACCCTGACAGGGTATGTGGGTATTGTAAGTAGCTGCTTAATCTGCTGCATCACAATGCCCACCTTCTTATTTCCCTTTTAATTTTCACATTCTATTACAAATCGATCTCTAGTACACCAATATACACTGGGATTGATCTACCAATAATCTCTATGGAAAACAATAAATCTTAGAAAATAACCTTGCCTTTTTCCCTAATAGACCAAGACACCTAAAAATTCAACCCGTAGAATATTCCTTTTAGGATCAGTTAACATCTTTGAGCCTTAAATTCTTCAACTAGATTAAGAAATAAAAGCATTTGGCTAATTATGTCTGACCAATGAGCTGGACATAGAAGGGCCCAAATCCAGTGAAAAAGTTTTCTTGAAGAAGAATCCTCCTTAATTCACTAGAACCTCATCAAAAATTCTTGGGACATTATTCCTACTTTTGAGACAATTCAATGAACTCATACTTTTAGAGGGAGAGTCTAAAAGCCAGCAAACAGGGAAAGAACTTCATTAAGAACTGGGTTCCTGAGGAATGTGACAGTGAAAGGGAAGAGATCCCTTTAGAAAGACATCAAGGTAATTTAGCAAGCAGACACCGTCAACTCCAGAATGTTGCATGAAGATGATACATTTGTAACTTTGCGTCCTGACAAATTTTTGCCAAACCTCCAATAATTAAAGTTCTAAGGGAAGGAAAAAAGTGTGTATGTTATTATCTGAATGATAAGCAAAGCAAAAACTATATTCTTTGGTAATATGGAGATCAAGGAAAGCCCCAGTTTAGAATGGGATTGCATCATAAATTGATGGCTTATGAAAGCTGACAAATCATTTGATGAAAGTGGATGAGTCCCCAGTGTGGAAAGAAAGCCATATAATGTTGACTGCTTTTTATTTTCAGTATGATTACACATAACAAAAATTATACATTTTTGAAGTTCTGGTGTTAATTTCTAATTCTTTTCTCACTAAGGCAATGGGGAAAGCTCTTAGCCCAGAATGCCAAAGAGAAAAATCTTTGTTCTATTCATTTCTATCAAGGCTAACCTTCTTATTTTTCCTGTTCTGATCCTTTTCTCAGGGTCACATAATTTTCATGAATTCATTCCATACCAGCTAGCACTGAAAAAAACATGCTTATAATCCCACCACAGTACGTGAAAATTTGCAGGTACCTCTTCATGCACTTATTTTCAGGACTAAGATATAATGAATGATAATTCTATTGGAACTGCTCTCTTCAATAGCCTAAAAATGCATGCTTCTAGTTACTTTAGAACATTAGAATGGAACATCTTTCTAAGTGTCTAGCCCTGCAAATTTCTCTGATCTTGAAATTCTGAATTCTAATCAGTCGTTCTGAAGTTGGTGATCAGCAATATGTCTACCATGTCATTTATTTTTGTTGCAGGAATCACTCTCTGATTAGAGTTAGAGGTGAAAACAGATTTCTCAAGGGTATAAACCATTAAATAACTATAAAAACCTCTAAAAACCTTCCTAATACAGTGGGATTCAAAGGTTTATCATCTCATAGCCACATATAAATGTGGGTTTTTAAAGCAGTGATATTGCTGCACTTCTAATAAAGCAAATCTCTGTGGCAATCTCCAACCTCAGACATCTTCCAGCACCTAAGCAGCACTTGGGAACTCCATAGTTCAGGTGGAGTTGGGGCCTTTGCCACAGTGGCATACTAGATTTTTGGTTAAATCCTTTGTAACTGTGTTCTTAAACCGCAGATCACTGTGAGTTCTGAAATCCATTTGGCGGTTTGTAGAAAGGAACAGAAAGAAGAAAATTCACACATAAAGGAAGGTGTTATTTCATGAGCTTTTTGATTCAGTTTATAAACTAGATAGATACCAGCATTTCACTCTTTGATTTGGTAAGCATATATCAAGCAACTTCTCTGAACAGTTTAAGGCACATACAGAAATAGCTAAATTCTGAATCCTCTAACCACTCAATCCACAAAGGAATATCCTTTCTGTTTTCCTGCTTTCTAGAACTTTCTTTCTTTTGATTTCTGCACACCTCAAAGTTTAGAAAATTCTGTTTATACTATATGGCCCAATCTAAACTCAAGGTCGAAAGCTCTAAGTCCTTCCAAAGCAATTAAACATCCTGAGCCATTGTCTCAGCTCAGGGCTTGAGTATATTGAATGGAAAAAGGAAAAGCAAACAAAACACAGGGATTGGTTAAAAAGAGATGGCAACTTAGAATGCCACACTATGATAACAAATCTCTAGTTCTGTTAAACAGCATTTCAGGTTCTCTTTTAAATCAGGAAAAACACTTATAGGAAGTAAAATGTAATTGTTAATTACTTGGCACTAGGTAGAGAGTGGCAAATAGACTGGCAAATACAGTGAGGCACAGAACTACTGGATCCCTGGGTGAAGCTGCCTTGCAGTGGAGGATAACTAATGCTCATAGGGAGCTCAACCTCATATGCTGGCTGCCTCACAGACCTTCCCTAATTGGAGCAGTCTTTCTAATCACGTGATAAAACTAGGGCAGAGAACAGTCTCTGTCCAAAGACTAATGAACTCTGAAAATCTGGTCATGCTAAATCCTCATTTAAAACCCTCAGTGTCTCTTCAATATTCGTGGAAGAAAAAACAAATTCCTTAACATTGCCTTCAGGCTCCACTTCTACTGTCCCTGACTTAGCTTTTCAGTCTCACTCCTTTCTACTTGCCTCTACCCTCAGCCCAGTGAGCTTATTTGTTGAAGTTCTCTTATCAAGCAAGCCTTGTACACCCTGTTCATTCTGATGAAACATGATTCCCTTTCACCTCACCTGCCAGCGCCCATTCATCCTTCAGTTCTTTTGTCCCTTCCTCTGTCAAACCTTCATTGCCCCAAGATTTCTCCTGTGTCGCTTGCTTGCCCTTCATCTATGCCCCCACAAATTTCAAACATAACACTTGTTCTGCTTTCCACAGGCCACAGGGAACAAACACCATGGCAGCAACTAGGTCTTTCTAGTTCACATAGCTTATTTCTTGATCTTTGTTTCTGTTTATCCCTGCATCTGACTCAGCAGTGGGCAATAATAAACATTTTATGATCTCTGTTGCCATTGCTACTGTGTGCTGAACTCTAGGTCTCCTCTGGGCTTTGTTTCCTTCTCACTACAGGCACAGCTTCTTTTTGCTTAAATTTGCTCATCTTTGAAATAAGTAGTATAGTTAAGATTACACAAAAAAAATAAATATAAAACCCTCAGCAGACCTCCTGGCACCCAGGAATTAAATCTGGGGCATTTATGTCACCCTTATCTCTGTTGCCTCGTGCCTGTGTAGTGACCCCTGTGTCACCTCATTGCAAACATCACCCTGACCAACACCTCCACTGTGTATGGAGAATACCTGAGCACTGAGAGCTAGAGCTTCTGCTTCACCCATTTCCCATTTTCATCCCTAACAACTGGCACAAAATCTGGGAGCCAGGTTTAGCCAGGAACTTTGGAAACTGCTCCAAAAGAAATACTGCATTTTGAATTCCTCCAGCCTCTTCACTGAGTCCCTTCTTGCAGTTATTGGTAATATCCCTACCAGAAGCTGTTATACACAGAAAATCTCCTACTGAACAGCCTCTGGGGCTAACTGTCCTAGATGGACACACTCAGTGAATGACTCCTTTCATTCCCAAGATATGCTATGGGGGATTCTATTGTAGAAAATTCACTGATGGGATGCAGAAATATGGATTCTGATCCCCAACACATCACGTAGTAGTTGGGAACTTTGGACTAATCTAGAATCTATCCACCTCAGTTTCCTCATCTGTAAAACAAGAGGGATTGAGCAGATGTTATGTTGCAGTTTAAAGACTTTCTATGATTTTATGCTTAGGAGGTGTTTCAGTCTACAATCCAGCAGAAAGTGGATGGCACATTCAAAGTGGGTTTAGGAGAATTTAATTTAATTTAATTTAGGAAAATTTAATAAAAGGACTACATGCAAAATTATAGGCAGAATGTAGGGAAGTCACAAAGGATAATATAGAACCCTAGGGCTAGTAGTAACAAAAAACCTCATCCATCCATCCATTAAGTCTCCAGAACCCAGAGAGACAGGCATTGGAAAGGACCACATAACAATCGTAGTCATTTGGAGTGGAGGTAGCCAGCCTGAGGAGTTCCTGCAGTCTGCAACCCATGGAGATATTCACTGCCTACTTCCCCAGCGTCTCCCACCATGCTCCTCACTAAACAAACAGCTTGGAATCCAGAAGACAGGAGAGCTCAGTGATGCACTCCTTGCAGGTCAGCCATGTGGAGGGCAATATAGGAGAAGAAGGATAGAGGGAGAGTAAAGAGAGGAAGTAAGATGTCCAGCACACAGGCTGCTGCTAACAGAGAGAGGCTGGACACAGAGAGCATTTTTATACATGAAGAGTTGTAGTAGTGCAGACAAAAACATGCTTATTGTCTAACAGAGTTTTTTTTGGTCCCCTGACATTCTGGTTAAGTGCAAATCACCTGCAATCCCCTTAAAGAAATGGCATTGCTACCATCAGCTGTATTAAACAAGCCACAGGTTAGTAAAGTAAGAAAAATGTTTATGTTACTACGGGGTCTTTTTAGAAAGTAACTCAAAGCAACATAAAATGTATCATGTCACCTAATAACCTATGCATCTTATTTTTAAAATATTTTGGATTAGATGATCTACAGAGTATCCTTTCGAGAGCAGTCTAAATTATTATTATCCAATTCTTATGTAGATTTATAATTAATCTAACAACTATGATCTGACCATGAATATGCCTTTGCCATCTGCTATCTTTACCCTGAATTTGATCATGAATAATACATAACCATCTGACAGTTGAATCCAATCCATAATGTGGCCATACATGATACAGATCCATCCATAGTATGCTAATTTGTATTCCTCATCATTTTCATCTAATTCCTATCCAGAGCTTTTTGAATTAGTTTCAACCACCAGGGGAACAATCCAGCTACAGACATGGCCATATGGGATGCAGCACATATTCTCCAGTGTCCTGGGTCTAATCCTAATTGTCACCAGCAGAGCCAAAATGTGTCACTCCAAACATGGGCAGGGGTGCTCTTGGGCATTCATAAGATGCTTAATGGAGCTTTCAGTGTGGTGTTGCTGACAGTGTGTGTTTTAATTAGATTTCTAAGTGCACATTTATTTTTCCCTCTAGACTAGTCCTACATGCAGGTGAAAGATAGCCATGTGACAGTAGGTGTCAGACAGTAATTGGCATGCATGGCCACCTTATAAGAAGTGAAGTATAAGCAATGAAAATTATAAACAAACAAACCATTGTCCACATGACCTCGACCTCATCACCCCACTTTGCTGCTGCACCTGCACTCTTTCCCCTGTGACCTAGTATTTCTTTATGGTTTTGTCTTCACCAACGTCCTTCTTGATTGGTGAGGAATGTGAAGTCTCTACTTAATGCTTCATATCTATACACGTTCCAATGCAAAATACAAATAACAATTACAAAACACGTTCCAATTCTAAAACACAATGCCCACCAAAATGAAAATCATCCCTGGGACTAATTTGCCTGGCAGGCCCCCAAGTTCTAAACTTTGTTTCATATGATTAAGTTATTTGTTTCCATTCATTTTGACTCTGGGACATTTTAACAAGTGGAGCCTAGGATATTTGTGATTCACAGCCCTGATCTATTATCCTTAACAATACTTTTATACTTCATATAGAATATAGAATCTCTTACTGTAGATAGACTAGAGAAGCTTCATTGCTACTTTAGTGCTGGGAGAAATCTGAGTTAAATTTTGTAGTTGTTCCATTTAAGATTAGGCCACTGACCTTTAAAAAAAAGATTATTTATTTGAAAGGCAAAGTTGAAAGAGAACGAAAGAGAGAGGAGGGAGAGATCGATCTTCATCTGCTAGTTCATTCCCCAAATGGCCACAGCAGCCAAGGTTGGGCTAGGCCTAAGCAAGAAGCCAGGAGCTTCTTCTATGTCTTCCACCTGGGTAACAGGGATCTAAGCTCTTGAACCATCTTCTGCTGCTCTCCCAGGCACATTAGCGGAGTTGGATCAGAAGTGGCCCAGGCAGGACTGGAGCCAGCACCCATATGGGATGCCAATGTTGCAAATAAAGACTTAACCCACTGTCACAGTGATGACCCTGACTTTTATTTTTTTTAAATGGTACTTTCTGAATTTCAAAGTGACTACAATCCATGTGTATAAATGTGATGGAAGGAATTCTAAATGGTTAAATTTATTCCACACTATGTGCTCATAAAAGTTGGCTTCTGATTTTAAATTGTGACTATGAGTGGCAAATCCTGCCATTCCACATTAGTTGAGCCTCCTTATTTCACTCTAGCCAGTCATTGTTGAAAAGCCACTATAATTTTTGTTGGAGCAGGGCCCAATTTTCTTTGCAAATGTCCGGTTGTTACATCATTCTGTATCTATTGATCACTACATCATTCTGTTCAAAGATAATTAATGGATGAACATCTAACTCAGAGCTACAGGGCAAACAACCTAAAAGTCAGCCAGTGGCCAGCGCTGCGGCTCAATAGGTTAATCCTCCACCTGCGGCACTGGCACACTGGGTTCTAGTCCCGGTTGGGGCGCCAGATTCTGTCCTGGTTGCCCCTCTTCCAGGCCAGCTCTCTGCTATGGCCAGGGAGTGCAGTGAAAGATGGCCCAGGTCCTTGGGCCCTTCACCCACATGGGAGACCAGGAGAAGCAACTGGCTTCAGATCAGCGCAATGCGCCGGCCACAGCGCACCGGCCACAGCGCACCGGCCGCGGCAGCCATTGGAGGGTGAACCAACGGCAAAAAGGAAGACCATTTTCTCTGTCTCTCTCTCACTATCCACTCTGCCTGTCAAAAATAAATAAATAAATAAATAAATAAATAAATGTCAGCCAGTGTCCTAGGAGGTGGACTATCAACAGGGCTTTCTCCCTCAGAAAAAGGAGCCCATGGTCCAAAATGATCAATGCACAATCTTAGGCAGCTTGGTTGTAAAATGTAGAGATTTGGCATTTGGCTATGAAAAAACTCAAGACTCTCAGGCATGACTGTGAACAGAAACCAAAAATGGGTAGAAGCCATGGTTCAAGAAGTGATAGCAATAGCGGCAACTGAGACAGATTGCATTTCACTCAGAATGGGAGGTCAAAAGCAGGAGAATGGGTACATATTGTTTGAAGAGGGAGTAAGATGGCCATAGTATTGGACTATCAAGCCATATCCTAAATGATTTTGCAACCTTAGGTTCTGGTTAGATCATCAAATCTGCATATTTATTTTCACTGTGTAATAATAATCTAATAATAATTGAGATTGCAATCTGGGGGTAAAGACCTATTTAAACATATAGTTTATGAAGTAAATTGAGATTGTTAGGAAGTTTTAAAATGGAATGAAATAGGGCTAGCCCCGTGGCTCAATAGGCTAATCCTCCACCTGTGGCACCGGCACACTGAGTTCTAGTCCCAGTTGGGGCGCCGGATTCTGTCCTGGTTGCTCCTCTTCCAGTCCAGCTCTCTGCTATGGCCCGGGAGTACAGTGGAGGATGGCTCACGTCCTTGGGCCCTGCACCAACATGGGAGACCAGGAGAAGCACCTGGCTCCTGGCTTTGGATCAGCACAGCGCACTGGCCACATCGGCCATTTGGGGGTGAACCAATGGAAAAGGAAGACCTTTCTCTCTGTCTCTCTCTCTCTCTCTCTCTCTCTCTCACACTGTTCACTCTGCCTGTCAAAAAATTTTTAAAAATTATAAAATAGAATGAAATGTATTCTGTATCATTCAATTAAATTGACCAAGAGTGATATGTATCTATAATTTTTATATTTAGTTCTCAATGTCTGAAATCTACCCTCTCTACCCTCCATTTATCTAATTAGTGTTGCTGAATTGAGGCATTTTTTAGACTTCTGAGAAGGGAAATTCTTCATGGAGTATTTCCTATGCGATGCAAGGCATTTACAATCCTTGGCCCAATGAATTCCTAAATGACACCCTCTCCCCCTCATTTCGACCTTTCCAAATAAACCTACACATTTCCAATGCCCGCTAGGGGGCAGTACTGATCCCAGCTAAGAACTATTGTTTAAACCTCTTTCTACAAGGGGCAGCTCCCAATCTTCTCTTTTCATTCTTTGATTATTCCAGACTATATTGATCTCTGTACCTTCTTTGAATTCCAAGTACTTTTGGAGTTAATAGTGCATCATTGACTTCTTAATTGTGTTCTAATTGCTTCATGTATGTTGGTTTTCCTTCTCAGTTTGATCATTAATTTTTAAAAAGCAGCTGTATCTATATATGCTCACTTTAACATTACTTTATTTTTTTTTGACAGGCAGAGTAGACAGTGAGAGAGAGAGACAGAGAGAAAGGTCTTCCTTTGCCGTTGGTTCACCCTCCAATGGCTGCCGCGGCCGGCGCGCTGCAGCCGGCGCACCGCGCTGATCTGAAGCCAGGAGCCAGGTACTTATCCTGGTCTCCCATGGGGTGCAGGGCCCAAGCACTTGGGCCATCCTCCACTGCACTCCCTGGCCACAGCAGAGAGCTGGCCTGGAAGAGGGGCAACCGGGACAGAATCCGGCACCCCGACCAGGACTAGAACCCGGTGTGCCGGGGCCGCAAGGCGGAGGATTAGCCTAGTGAGCCGCGGCGCCGGCCCACTTTAACATCACTTTAACAATGAGTTGTACTGAGAGTTAACTGTAAAACAAGTTCTCTGTGTGTGTGTGCGTGTGTGTGTGCAAATTGTTAAAATTTTTACTTAGTATAGAGTTGGTCTTCTGTGTACAAAGTTAATTGAAAAATGAATCTTATTGGAGAATGGGACTGGGTGGGAGGGCTCATATGGTGGAAAGAATAACCATATTCCTAAAGTTGCACTTATGAAATTTGTATTCCTTAAAAAATAAATAAAAAATAAAGCAGCTGAAAAGCCTAAGAAGTCCCCTGTATCATGCAATGCCTAACACAGTGCTGAGTACTTAATGAATTCTGCCTGGCTTTTCATGATCTAGTCTCTGCTAACCTTTTTGGCAGTGCTTCCTACCATTTCTCCATTCTCTCTTCCTAACGTTTTCCCCCAACAACTAGAAGAAACTCTTTAAATTTCCCTGAACATACCCTATTGGTTCACAATTAAGCCTTCATAGATTTTTAATTTTTGCACAAGTAATGCACTTCAATGTGCATTGTTTTAGTTGAAATCCTATCCAATCTTCAAATTCCCATCCAGTAAATTATTTCCTCCTCTGTCACTTGTATGAAGTTCTATTGATGTATAACTTCTCTCTTTGCCTGGTTCTTGTTCCTAAAGAGAACATGAAGTGTGCCTAATTCATTTTCCTAAATCCAAACATTATAACTGGCAACCAATGGACACTAACTAAATGCTGGTTAATCACATAACATGTTTTTACTATTCAAAAGCATAAACTGCATCATGGAAAATGGATAAAAATATTGGTTACTAAATAGAGCAACTGTTTCCTTTTCCTCGCGACACTTTTTCCTTCATAAATAACTCTAAGAAATATAATGTGAATGCCTTATTACTACTGTTCAGAGCTCGATTTAAACTTACATATAAGAGATAGTTCATTAAAGCACCTGCAATAGTCAACTTCGTGTGTCTTGTTTAATTTATCTCATTTGGTTTGTTCCTTTCTTCAGTTGAACCAATGAAATACTTGACACATACATCAGCTATTAGCAAGAAATTAACTAAAACTGAAAACTCAACTAGGAGACAAAAACAAACAAACAAAAAACACAGTTTGCAGTGTATAAGCGTTCCTCTTTCTCCACATCCTCGCCAGTGTTTGTTTTTGTCTTTTCAGTAACAGCAATTCTAACAGGGGTGAGATGATATCTCACTGTGCTTTTAATTTGCATTTGCCTGATGGATACTGATATTGAGCATTCTTTTCATATATTTATTGGCCATTTACACTTCTCCTTTTGAGAACTGTCTATTTGTGTCCTTTCCCATTTCTGAAATAGATTAGTGTTTGCTGTTCTTGTTGTTGGATTTTCTGAGTTGCTGATATATTTGGGATATTAATCCTTGACTAGTAAGTAGCTTGCAAATATTTTCTCCCATTCAGTTGGATGTCTCTTCACTGTATTGATTGCTTTCTTTGCTATGCATAATTTTCTGAATTGGTAGGAATGCAAATTAGTCTATCCACTGTAGAAAACAGCATGGAGTTTTCTTTAAAAGCTAGAAATGGAACTGTCATATGATCCAACAATCTGACTCCTGGGTATATACTCAAAAGACATGAATTCACTGTACCTGCACCACCATAGTTATAGCAGCACTGTTCAGAATAGCCAAAAATATGGGCTCAACCAAAGCATCCATCATCAGATGAATAAATAAAATGTGGCATTCATACACACTGGAATACTATTCTATTCAGTTACAAAAAAAGAAAGAAATCCTATTATCTACAGTAAAAATGGATACAACTGGAAGACATCATGTTGAGTGAAATGAGCCAGATATATAAAAAGTCAACTACCTCATGTTCTTCCTTCTATTTTGGACCTAAAAAAAGATCCAACTCAATCTGAGCACAGAACGTTGATTACTAGAAGCTAGGAGGTAGAGGAAGGGTAAAAGGAGTATTTGAGTTAAAAAATTAGGGGGAGCTGGGTGTGATTTCTTTCTGAAAAAGATACTAATATGAAATGTTAACAGGCAAAAGTAGATAAGGACCATATGGAAACTACTTGTATTACTATATCAAAATTTTTGCTTTTTAAGTTTACTTAGCACTTGACTTGGACAGGCTTCCTCTATTACTTCCCTATGGCAGATATCAGTGATATCCACATGACTATAAAGAGCATCATGTAAACTAATAGTAAAATAATCACATGGAGAATCCAGTCAACTGATGCACTGTCAAGGGGAGAAACATTTGTAGATACAGACAAATTAGCAAGAGTTGTGGGTTCAGAATGTACAACATCCTAGGCTTAATGAGCAGAGCTTGAAGGTCAACTCTGGTCCATATTCAGTCCACCAATGACTGAAGGAATTCTGGTCTTGAGAAGGCCGCAAAGGTAACATCTCTAGGTCATATCAATTTCTAATGAGCCAGAGACTTGGGTCCAGCTCAGCGTTGTTTGGGCCTTCATTGGGAAATGGAAAAGATATTGTTTTACTGTCACTCTCTGAGGCCTCTGCGTATCACCAGGGATCACTGAGATGGGAGGGTGGACACCTAAGAACACAAACAGAACCAAGATGCCAGTCTCAACATCAAGGGCAAACTGAGCAAGGAAAGAAGGGTGATAAATACCAAAAGCTAAATTTCAGCCCACTGCATTCCTTATATTCCTATTTCTGAAAGCTAAGTTTTTAGCAATTAAACTTTTATTTTATTAATTAGTATGTTCCTAATTTAATAGAACTTTTATTATATATTACTCAAAAATGATTTCCCAAACATAGAGAATGGGTTAGAATAAGCCTTTTAGGAGAGCAATATCTGTTTTTATGTTCTTTCTCATATAAACATGCTTTTGTTTTCACCTCCTTGTATAAATTGTATTTGGGTTCTATTTCACATATGGCAGTGGAAGGAAGGGTTATAGGGCCTAAGTCTATGCTTTTGTAAAAGAGATAATATTTTCTTCCAGTGCTGTGTTGTGAAATCAAAATAATAAAGGTAATATATGGCTGTGCCAGATACAGAAAAACAATGCAGCTAAATGGTTATTATTATATACATGAAGAGTGTAAGAATAAAGTGACAGCTTCATCAAATTAATATATCATTTATCCAAACATTTTTATCATACTAAGTTTTTCAAAATCTTTCCAATAAACCATTTGAATCCTTTTTCCAAAGATCTCCTAAGATTATGAACCAATAACCCATTTTGCCTCAATCTCAATTATTAGCTTAGAAACTAGCGTTTTCCATAAATTTAGGAGATTAAATTACAATTCTGAAGACTGAAGAAATATTTTAAAATGAAACACTGCCACCCACCCACTTGACTTCTTCTAAGCATTCTTTTCCTCACCTTTTCAAGTGGCTATACTGTTGTTGTAAGTGAAGGAAGCATCACTGTAGAACAGAAAGAGCTTACCATTTCTATGAGATATTTGAGGTTCCAATCCAAAATTTGCCTAATTATTGGTCATGAAACCTTGGCATATTATTTGTCAGAATCTGACTCAATTTATCTACAAATCAGGAAAAATAAAAATTACTACGTAGGACTGTGGGTATCAAGTTGGCAGAGGGGAGGATGTAGGGTAGTGTGCATGGTATATGGGACAGATTGAATGTAACATTAAGAATTAACAGGAAAATTAAGATTAGTTGTCCTAGTATGTGCTATAAAAGTGATAGATTCTCTTTTATGATTGCAGTATCCCTAAATCTATACCAGAGTTCTTCTCTAAACTCCCCCAAAGCTAGCATCACAATAGTAATTCAAGGCCAGAGTATTGGATTAAGAGTAGTAAGTCTTGGGGCTGGTATTATGGCATAGTGGGTTATACTGCTGCCTGCAATGCCAACACCCCATATGAGCACTAGTTTGTGTCACGGCTGTTCCACTTCCAATCCAGATCTCTGCTAATGCTCATGGAAAAGCAGAAGAAGATGATGCCTGTCACCCACATGAGATCCGAATGAAGCTCCTGGCCTGGCTCCTGGCTTCAGCCTGGCTCAGCCCTGGTCAGTGCAGCCATTTGGGATGTAAACTAGCAGATGAAAAGATCTCTTTCTTTCTCTCTCTGGCTCTCTCCCTCTCCTCTCTGCAGATGGCAGACTGTGGAACTTCTCAGCCTCCAAAATCATATGAGCCAGTCACCAACTTAGATAATAAATATAATATTCATTGTTTTTCTCTGGAAAATCTCTTAATTTAATACACACAGATTTCTCCATGATATTCATCAAAGTCATTTTCTATTCCAGGATCCAATCCAGGACCCCAGATTATATTTTGTTCTTATGTCTCCTTAGTCTCCAATTAATGACAGTTTCAACATCTTTCATCAACTTTCATAACTTTGATGCTTGTAACAAATGTTGGTCAGACATTATGCCTCTCAGTTGTGATTTCTTGGATTTTTCTCACAACTGGATTTAGGACTTAGGTAATGAATACATTTGGGAAACAAATCCTGGAAAGAAAGTACTCTTCTCATCGCATCACATCAGAAAGTACATGATAGCAACATGCATTACTGGTGATGTTGCCACCTTAATCATTTGATTAAGGTGGAATCTGCCAGATTTCTTCACTGAAAAGTTACTAACTTAATGTGAACGGAAAGGCTTTACATACTCAAGTCCTTGGAAGCAATTCAGTAAATCCAGCATATTCAATAGAAAGAGAATAATACTCTACCTCCTGGACAAAGTTGTATCAAAGAATTTATAATCACCTAATTATAAGCCATGTGGTTGGTACTTTCAGACAACAAGAATAAAACTTCCAAATACCCAGAGGCAGTATCCAGATATATTATTCTGGGTTCCTTAATCATCTATCATAACAAAAGAAATGTTTGGCTTTCACCATGCAGCCCATAATTACCTTAATAATTAACTAAATCCCAAGTAGGCCATATGTCTATCAGTAAGAGGTAAGAGCTGATAATAGCCAATATAGAACAACTCATTCAAATATTCATTTATTCATTTGAGCGAGTGAGAGACAGAGAGAGAGTAGAGAGAGAGGACTCAAGTATTTCTGAAAATAGAACATAATTTATATGAAGCACCAATTTTGTCAGTGTAATAGTCTCTAGACAAAAAGAAAAAAATGCTATAGGTAATCATGCCGTTCGACACAAAATAATATGTGTGTGTGTCTGTCTGTGATGATATGGGATATGGAGGAACAGCTGTTTGCTCATGAAACCCTGTTTCAGTTTTGCTTTTCCTCCATGGTTCACAAGGAAACCAAACTTTGTAGGTACATTAAACCATAAATTCCAAATATGGCCTCTAAAAATCTCCTATGAGCTCCTTCTCTACTGCTTTTCCTCTTGTCTGCTGGCTGGAGTTAAGGGTTGTTGTGGAGGCCCCAGAGGTCATTGGGAGAGAGAAGCCACTAGATAAATAAAGCCTATGTCCCTAAACAGCTATCTGGATTACAGCCCAAATGATCCTTACTGAACTATGATGTTGAGTAAGAAATGAATGTCTATTGTTCTAACCTACTGAGGCTCAGGGATTGTTGGTTATAACCATCAGATTCTTCTGACCAAAATAATGGAAGTCCCCAGAGGGCAGGGTTTGTTTAACTAAATTGCTTGTCCAGGGCCTAGCATAGGCCCACATACAGATGGTACCAAATGCCTTTGAAGATGGAGAAGAAGCGAATGATAAATGGCATGTTGCTACAAAGAGGCATTTGATTTGCAAGAATAATACAACTAAACTCTGAACCATGTCACAAAGAGTACCTGCAAAGAAAAAAAAAAGAGACACAAATCTACTGGAAACCATGGCAGAAGGAAGAAAATAGTACAGGGCAAATGAAAATTCCACAAAGGTTTCTGTTTCACAATTTTGAACCCATATAGGAGAAACAATTTCAAGTATTCTTAAAACTAGACCATGATGTATATTAATAGTGCAAAAATCCTTTTATCTGATAACCAACTTTACCAGCAGAAAATTGGACGGGAAACAAAGCATAATGAAACGTGGTGAAAAACAAATATGTATTCTTGACTTCATTTCTACAGCTTTCTAAGAAATTACCTACCTAGTAATTGTAAAGGAATGATTCTAAACCGTTGGTCACTTATCAAGAGCTGTTGCCTTTCCATTACACTATATCCCACATAAAGCCTCATTCTCCTGTATTAATAAAAGAAATCCAGATTTTGTGATCAAACCATAACAATCTATATCTCACTAAGTATATTATTCTTCATACTTTCAGTGTGTCATGAGACTTCTTTACAGAAAATCTATTTCACTGAAGTTTCATGTGAAGACAATAGAAAGGCCCTTCATTGCTTCTCTTCCTAACTTCTCAAAGATAGCTCAAAGATATGAGCTTCCTCATTGGCTGTAAGAACTCATGCTAATTTACTTGTCAAAGAGTATGGATTTTCCAAAATGCTCTGCATTAACTGACTACAATTTTCACATTCAGTAGCTCCACATCTTGATAACACAGTATTTTCTAATAAGCTTGCCAAAAGTATTTCCATATTTAATGTGGCAAATTTTGTAACCAAAAAAAAAAAAAATGGTGTGGCTTTCTATATCTTCTAGTGTAGCATATAGGGTATTGGTTAAGAAAGGTTGAGCTTTATGCATTTTAACATGGCTGGCTGATATAAAAAGGGCTCAATGCATTCACATTTGCATTTGTAGTCATTTTAAGTATAAAAAGGCCCAACAAGAACTTCAGAGAAAACACAGAGGACAGACAAAATTTTAAAAAGACTAATTCTCCCACAAGAGACAATTTAATCATCAATTCATTAATTTAATAGCTCTACGCACTCGTGCATTGATGACAAACCCCATGTGTGAACTCCCTCTGAGAGTTAACATATTGATACTGGCAAAATGGATTCAGGTTCACAATAAGCTGTGAACAAACTCTGATAAATTAACTCCACTTCACGTTCCCCAATTCCTAATATTTAGGGCTAGTTTCTAACGCCTGTATGGATATTAAAACAACCCAGACATGATTGGAATTCACCTCAGGTTTTCTCTGAGGAAATGAGTCTTTTATCATAGCTGTGCCTTCGGCAGAGTAGGCGCAATGAAAATGCCCTCTTTGGAGTAGTTTTGACTAAATCTAATTATTCTGCCTAGTTTGTGGATCCTGATGTTTTATATTTGGTTTTGCTCTTTTTTTTCTGGGTGTGAGAAGTGTCACTTTCTTAGTATTCGTACTACAGAACAACTTTTTCCTCAACACATCCATCTCTTGGGTATATAAGAAATCATTAGCAAAGCACTTCAAGGGCTTTCAAGTAGGTTTAGTCTTACCCATAGATTAACCATTTGGCTGTCTAGGTGGGGTGACTATATACTTTATCTTGCAAATTGGAATACTTTTTTGAGTACCATTATTGATTATGCTTGAGAGCAGGCATAAACTAGGGCTATCTTGGTCAAACTAGGGCACATGATAACACTATTGGGAATTCAAAACAGACCTGTGTGTTCCTATGTCTCAAATATTATAAAATTCCCCAAAGGCCATTTCTTTCAGGGGACATACAAAATACACTCACTACATAACATTAGCTGGTAACAGTGTAGTATGGTAGTTGAACAAGAGGATTCTGGCTTCCCCCATGCCCTGTGCCTCAGCTTTAAAAATGATAGCTTACCATCTCCACCAGCTATGGAATCATATCCCAGGCCCGAATTTCAGCACTTTTCTTTTAGAGATATATAACTTTGAAAAATCACTTAACTTTCTGTGCCTTGGTTTCCTCATCTATAGATTGCTGATAATATTTGAAAATGATTTATAGTGTCCTGTAGACTAAATGATTATTATATAAGCTAATTATCAGAAGGACTGGCACATCATTAAGAACTCAATAGTGTATCAACTACCTGATTGATAGCTTCTTAACTAGAATATGTCATCAGGAGCTCTGCCTTTCAGTCTCACCCACTTGTTAATACTTGGCCATCCTGCCTATTTTTTTCACACACCCTTCTGTCTAAGTACCCTGTGTTGATGATACTGGTTATTTTAGGCTCTGTTGTTGCATAGACAATTTTATTCCCCCTATGATTCTTCATACACTTATTTCTTTTTATTTTCAGCATTGTCATAGAGTTGCCTCCAGCAAAATACATTGAGTACCCTTTCATTATTCAGAGTCACTTCCGTACAATCAAGTGTTAAAGACCAGGCCAAAATGAAACTACAACTTCACTTTCAGTGACATATAACTCTGTCTCCACGTCTTCTTGGGAGTTTCATGACAGGCATTGGTATCTAGTCTATTACAGCCTGAAGGTTACAACACAAAGCATCCTTCGAATTACCATTAGTATCTTCTGCTAGAATATGCATGACTCTTGTGACAATTTAATAAGACTTGCATGAAAATTGGCATGGAGCCACCTTTTTTCAAAGATATCATGGAAAAAGATGTTTTCAAGGTCTCATAAGGAACATGACCTTCATTCATCCTGCATATTGTGTCCTTGGATGAGACATTTCATCCCATCTAAAAGCAAAATAAATAAATAAATAAATAAAACTACTCTAATGTTGAAAGTAAGAAGCTAAAATTATTTATGAGAATCATTACTTGAGGAAGAAACAAACATTCTATATGATAATCTTAATCATTCCATTTATTTGCATCAGTTAATTAAGATAGGCTTAATTTCAATACCTTACTCTTAATTTTGCAGGAATGGGAGGGAAGATACAGCAGATATGCCTCAAAAGCTATAGACCACATAATACCCCAGTCTCGTGACCATAATTACTATCATCTTAACTATATCAACACCATGGTTATGGCATAACAGGTAAAGCCACCACCTGAGACACTGGCACCCCATATAGGTGTAGATTCGAATACCAGCTGTTCCACTTCCAATCCAGCTCCCTGCTAGTGCTCCTGGGAAAGTAGCAGAGGATGGTCCAAGTGCTTAGGCCCTTGCTACCCATGCAGGTGACACAGAAGAAGTTCTTGGCTCCTGGCTTTGTTCTGGCCTAGCCCTGGCCATTATGGCCATGTGGGGAATAGACCAGCAGATGGAAGATGGAAGATCTTGATATCTCCCTTTCTCTCTCCTACTCCCTCTCCCTCCCTCACGCATTGTAACTCTACCTTTCAAACAAATAAAATAAACCTTTAGAAAAAAAATAATTACCTAACATTCACTAGGTTTCTGGTATTTTACCTGTTTAATCCTAAAAATACATTAATGCTATAAGTCCTATTAATAGATTCATAGTACAAGACACAGTGTGAAGAAATCGGACTGTATTAAATTCAAATGACTTGACTGCTCAGTGAACGGCAACACAAAACTGGGTCAGGTCAGATCCAACATCTACATTAACTATTAAATTATACCCTGTATTTTTATTTTTTTTTCATTTTATTTAAAAGGCAGAGAAATAGAGAGAGATGATAGACAATTGATAGATGATAGATGATAGATGATAGACAATCGAGGGAGAAGGAAATCTTCCACCCATTGGTTCATTCCCAAAATTACCTTAACAGCAAG